>NC_142794.1:73956116-74173616 GCF_049724085.1 Artemia sp. Qi Xiang Cuo | reverse complement strand
TGATTAATTTTACTTTTAAAAAGCTTAGAAGATAGAACAAAAACACAGAGATAGAAATCACTGCCGTTGCAAAACGCCCTCCCCTCCCCTCTGATGTGGCCAGATATAGCCCTAAAGTAAATAGAAAGGTTTGATTTTTTTTTTTTTCAAATTTGCTTTATTTGACATTATGAACCAACTATTAATGAGAAATTAGCACAAAAAATAATGGAAAACCTACAAGAAGAACTAACCTTTGTATATATATATATATATATATATATATATATATATATATATATATATATATATATATATATATATATATATATATATATATATATATAGCATAGGGCAAGACTTTTGAAGGCGTAAAATAAATATAACTTTTCAGTTCATTTGTTGATAAATTTTTTGTTCTTTTCTATATAACTTCCTATAGTCTAGTAAAAAAAAAGTGGTTTAACCTCAAACAAATTGCTATATAAATGATCTGATCACTGCCCGACAAAAAATGTGTGCTGATTCAGATTCCGAAAAGTCTTCAACTCTTCAAAAGTTTCTCAAATTTAAGTTTTTTGAGGTTGAGGGCGAATTTCTTAATGCAAAAAACGCCGTCATGAAAAGACAATTCCAAATTCAGGAAGTCGTCTAGGGGTTCCATTTAACATCCATCTATGCATCCGATCAATACAGCAGCTTGGATTGAGGTTGGAAAGGGTGAAGTAGTTTCTGAGACAAATTCAAGTTTCAAACACTTTATAAGATAGCGTTTCAAGGTTTTAAGTTTTAAAGTTTCAAGTTTTTCAATATTCTTCATTTCAACATCAGTTTTTATTTTTAGCATCAAAGTATCAAAACATTAAAGTGATGTTTTTTCAACGTTAAAGTTTTAAAGCCAAACACCCCCCTCAACATTCCCTGAAAATAGTCTTAAATTGAAGTAATAGCAGTTACAAGCAGTCGCAGTCACAGTTGTAAGTTGCTGCAATTGGAAGTAGTTACAGTTGCAGTCACAACAAGTCTCATTTGCAGCCGTAATAGTAGCAGTAATAGTAGTGGCCCAAAATTTTGTCTCAATACCCTTAGCCTTTTAGGACACATTCATGATCAAACATTCCCACCTTTCCTAATAATAAATGCTGCACGTAAAACTGTATGAGTTCCATAATTTGCATTCCTTGTCCCTGGGGCTGCAGGGGCATGGCATCCCCAGAAGCTTAGCTATTATACGTTGTGAATTTTTCGAATAAATTGTTTTTTTTTTTAAGATCTCAACCAGTGTTAAGGAGAGTATCTAATAGGACAAGAGTAGGGAGGGGCGGTTTCTCTTCGTTCCTTTTTCAATATGCCTTTAAAGTTTCAACATAACACCCTTAGCCGTTCCTTAGATATTGCTGTTGTGTTCTTTTGAAAACCCTACTGCATATAGTGTGTTTTGATTTTGCTTGACATCCCTTACAACATTTTCAAAAAGTTTTATCTTAATATTCTCTACCTTTTTGAAGACTTAGGATCAAACTTGCCACCTTCCCCTAAACCAACATTGTATATAAAATGGGCAACTTATATAACTTAAAGCACTTACCCCAGGGCTGTGAGGGTTAAATCATCCCCGGAGGCATAGTTATTTCATAGTTGATCAGATATTGAACAGAATTTTGATCAGACATTTTTGAAGGGAGGGCAGATTAAAAGGAAACGGGAGGGGAATTAACCTCCAATCACTTTTAAACGTTTTTCTCAATGTACTCTGAAAGTTTAAACTTAGTACCCTGAGTCGTTCTTGTGATATTGCAGATACACCTTTTCGATAAACATGATTCACTTAGTATCTTTATATTTATTTTAAAAAGACCATGATATACTTAGTCTTTCCAAACGAAAATAGAATAAAAATTCCTCTTTTTTCGTAATAATAAATCCTGCATATAAAAAAGGGCAAATCGCATACTTTACAATACTTATACTGGGGTTATCTGGGGGGGGGGGGGCATTGCATCCCCAGAGGCAAAGTTACTAGAACTTTTGTCTATTTTGAAAAAAAAACCTTTTTCCAAAATATTGATCATTGTTGAGGGGAGGGATCATCTAAAAAGGGCAAGGGGGTTGGTTATTCTCTGCTATTTCTTCAACATCCCCTCAACTTCCCCTGAAATTTTCAACTTAATACCCGCAGCTGTCTCTTAAATATTGACGATACGTCCTTCTGACAATCAGCACAAACATAATGTGTTTTATTGTCTTCATCATCCCTCTTCAAAGCTGTGTGGGATTCTGTCACCCCCATAGGCATATTTATTTGAGCTTTTGACAATTTTGAACATGATGTTTATTTCAAAGTTTGATCAAATATATTTGGAGGAATTGCAGCTAAAAGAGGATTGCCGGTCCTGCCCTCAACTTTTTCAAATTCACCCAAAATCAAATACTGCTTTTTTTTAATGAAAAATCCAGCATGCAAACAATGGGTAAACTGTAAAACTTACAATCCTTGCCCCAGGGCTATGGGGCATGGCATTCCTGGAAGTATAGCTATTAGACCTTTTGATTAGTTCGAACAAAATGACAATTCCAAAATTTCGATCAGTGTTGAGCAGAGGTGGGAACCTAAAAGAGCAAGGAGGGGGGAGGGGGTGGCTGGTTACCCTAAAATCTGTCTTCAACATCTTTTCAACATACCTTGAAATTTTCATCTTAACACCCTCAGTCGTTCTTAAAATATTAGTGATATTCCCTTTTCACGGATAATAAATACATAGTGTTTTAATTGTAGTTGGTTTCCCTCTCAACATTTCATCCAAGTTTCACCTAAGCACTCGAAGCCTTTTCGGAGACTAAGGATCAAACATGCCCTCTTTCAAACAAAAATCCTTATATGTTAATCATGGGAAAATTGCATAGCTCATAGCCCTTGTCCGGAGACTGGGGACAAGGGCTATGTTAACCCTGGGGGCAAAGTTATTTGATCTTTAAACTATTTTGAATAAAATGACTATATCAAATTTTAATCTGATGAGTTGGAGGAAAAAGGACGTGGAGGGGGGGGGGGCGGTTACCAGCTGCTCATCACTTTTTACTCTTAACAAGGGCACTAGAACTTTCGATTTCCAATCAAAGTTTGTACGACCACCCCTTCAACAAAAAACTTTATATGTTAACAAAAAGCAAATTGCATAACTTAAAGAACTTGACCGGGGGCGGGGGGAGGGGCAACCCTGTAAACAAAGTTATTTTGCTTTTGGACTATTTTGAACAAAATGTTTTATTTCAAAATTTTGACCGGATATATTTGGGGTAAAACGGCGTGGGGGAGGGAGGGAGGGATGGTTACCCTCCGATTACTTTTGACTCTTAAAAAAGGGGAGCTAGAACTTTCAATTTTAAATTGAAACAACCTTCTCCGGAAGTTTATACGACCACCCCTTCCATAAAAACTATATATGTTAACAACGGGGAACTTAGATAATTTACAGATTTCGCCCTGGGGGCTGTAGGGTTTTTTTCAATCCTGGAGGCATATTTATTTGACCTATGAAGTATTTTGAACAAAATAGCTATATCAAAATTTTGATCAAATGTATTTAGGTAAAGAGAGCATAGGGGAGGGGGGCTAGCTGCCCTCCAATTACTTTTGACTCAAAAAAAGGGGACTAGAAGTTCCGATTTCCAATCGACAGAGCCCCCTCCAAAGTTTATACAACCATTCCTTCCATATGAAGTGGCTCTGAAAAAAAAACAAATAAAATATATTATATAAATAACATAAAAATCACAACTACGGGGGAAACCAGAATCAATAATGGAATCCAAAAAGATCTAGTGTCGTCCAATCACTTGTAAAAATATGATCTTATACGTCAAAAGAACTTTTTCTTTGTCAAACTGCGTCTCCCTCTAGAAAAAGCTCTCAAGCTTGTACTTAGAAAAATTTTTAATGGACGTCCAAGAAATAGTGCTAAGCTGGGTGATTCTAATGGCGAAAATATAAAAACTACCTAAAAAAAATGTTCCATATTAATTTGTATTTTAGTTATATATATATATATATATATATATATATATATATATATATATATATATATATATATATATATATATATATATATATATATATATATATATATATATATATATTGGGGTGTAAGTACGGGGGTCACCACTTATTGATGCAAAAATGGCGCAAAAAGGTTGCTATGCCACTTACTCGAGGGGGAGAACCCCTTGTCGGCCCAAATATTAGTGGGATTCCCGCGCTTACTCCAACGGTTCCGTGTCTATCGGATTTACTGATAGGAACTTTTCTGGCTCCCACAAATGTTCGTTGTATTTTGCCACCAGTGTTATACCGGTAGGCCACAACGCCACTGGCGTGGTAATATACGGGTGTCACCACTTAATGGATGCAAGCTATGATGGTAAAAGTTAAAGTTATGTTGGATTATGTTAGGTTAGGTTAAATTTGGATAAAAATATGAGGTATGGGTCAAAAACCTAACCTAAGCTAATCCAATCTAACCTAATCTGTCAACATCAAACCTTGCATCAAACTCAATATATATATATATATATATATATATATATATATATATATATATATATATATATATACACACATATATATATATATATATATATATATATATATATATATATATATATATATATATATATATATATATATATATATATATATATATATATATATATATATATATATATATATATATATATATTATATATATATATATATACTATCTTTATAAACGATCAAGAATTGTATAAATATTTGTCTGTGTATTTTCTCTCGAAAACGGCTCTATATTTTTTCGGGAAAACCGGCATCCTGGTAAAAAAAATGATTTAGATAGGTCAGAAGTTCGAGAAAATTCGTTATTAGTCTTAATTCTTGGAAAAAAAAAATATTTGCGTGAGAGACGTAATTTTTATATAAACCAGTATTGCTTTGACGTTGCCACACTTTTGTGGTAAAATTGAAGTTTTTCAGGCATGGAAAAGTAAATTAAATTACTTAAAGAATAAAAAATGGGCCTGGTACTATATGTATATATAATATATATATATATATATATATATATATATATATATATATATATATATATATATATATATATATATATATATATATATATATATATACATATATATATATATATATATATATATATATATATATATATATATATATATATATATATATATATATATATATATATATATATATATATATATATATATATATATATATATATGTTGTTGGGTTCTACCCCTGTTACACTTTTCATTTCAGATAAAAGACCTGTTTTCGTTTTCTTAATTACATTTTTGCTTATAGTATAATTTTAAAAACACAGGTTAAATTCTCGTTGATCAAGTTAGAGGTGTCGCAATAAGTAAGCTTTGAACCAAGTTCTATTTTTGTACTTCCTGGTTTTGGGAGTCGTTGAAGGGTAAATCTAAGAGGTAGAATTGGGTATGAATGGGGATGTAGCTGATTGGTTGGGCCAAGCGAAAGTCCACCTCTATGAACAGTTGTGTGAAAAATATTATTTGTTTTAGGTGGCTTAGACTCGTTCGGGGATATAGATTTATGTGGGATTATTGTGACCCTTTTGGAAGAATACAAGTAAGGTATTTTCTACAAACTGTGTACTAGTTTTCGTAACCCAGGCAGGGTAGGAATAGAGCTACGAGGTACCATCATTATTATATTGACATGGAGGTTTGTTACCTCCAAGGAGACAGTTAAGAGATTTTCTAGCCGTAACCCAAGGCGGGTACATTTGGCTTTAAAAAGTGGCCATTTGACCACTCGATCTCGTTATCATACGCTGGGACACGGTATACTGTAAATCGGGTAGTACCAAACCCAATATTTGCAGAACCGGTGTGGTAGACGCGGGAATCACATTATAATTTGGGGCCGGGGCTTTCCCTCCAATAAGTGGTGACACCCGTATATTACCACGCCAGTGGCGTTGTGGCCTATCGGTATAACACTGGTGGCAAAATACCACGAACATTGGTGGGAGCCAGAAAAGTTCCTATCAGTAAATCCGATAGACCCGGAACCGTTGGAGTAAGCGCGGGAATCCCACTAATATTTGGGCCGACAAGGGTTCTCCCCCTCGAGTAAGTGGCATAGCAACCTTTTTGCGCCATTTTTGCATCAATAAGTGGTGACCCCCATACTATATATATATATATATATATATATATATATATATATATATATATATATATATATATATATATATATATATATATATATATATATATATATATATATATATATATATATATATATATATATATATATATATATATATATATATATATATATATATATATGTGTGTGTGTCTTTTAATTTACCTCTCTACTTTTCTTCGATTCAAAGTTTTACTGGAGCTAATAGTACCAAAATCTTGAGCGGATGGTCGACACGTATTGTTACCCCCTGCATCCCTTCCCTCTATACACGAAACAACAATTCGTCTTGCCTCTCGCTCCACCCCCCATCAAACACAGCAAAAGCTTCAGCTCGATCCATTCGTGTCGTTTCCAGAATGTAGCAGACCTGCTATTTTTATAACCTGAATGATTGTTGTTTTTTTTTTTTCGATTTATCTTGGCCCCTCCCAAAACTGAAAATTTGAAGCCCACTTTACCTCGGAACACCCCGAAAATTTTCTCTCTCATTAATCTGTTTCTGGGATAATGCAGATATGCTATTTTGACAACCTGGGTTCACAATCACCTGGTTATTTTCGGTCTAAATCGCTGTTTCACCAGGGGTATATTCTAGTGCAGCAGGGGATTATAGTGCAAAATTCTTAATACTAATTGGAAACCAAATAATTACATCCTTTTCCCCCTTTCCCCATATCAAGAAACCAAATAATTATATATATATATATATATATATATATATATATATATATATATATATATATATATATATATATATATATATATATATATATATATATATATATATATATATATATATATATATATATATATATATATATATATATATATATATATATATATATATATATATTTATATATATATATATTGTGAAAAAATATAAGGCTGATCGGAGAAAAGAGTTTTTGCGGCCATCCCCTCTGCCACCTCTTCCAGATCAAAACTTGGTTTCTAAGTGTCCTCCCTGAAATTTTCAAATATACTCCCAAACCATTTCAAAAATATAATGTAAATGAATTATCAATCAATCAATCAATTTATTTATAACCTGTCAAAACGAAAAATTGCGCAGATCCTCTAAATGACAAACATAAGGAAAAAAAATAGAAAAGAGAAGAAAATTTGTACACTGAACAAAATAACATATCATAATAATATCATAATAACATTATCATAAGATCCATAATGTGACACAATCATAATAGAAAACACATAAGATATAAATCATAAGACATAAAAAATCATAACCCAATCTTAAAATCATAAAAATAAAGAAGACCAGTCATAATTAAGCTTAATGGCGGAAGATTTAAAATCTTTCACTCTTTTGTCAATAATTGTAGAAGGAAAGATGAGTTTAAATTTTTGGAACAAAAAAGAGTTCCTAGTCCAAGGGGGCATATGCAGAAGGAATTTAGCAAATTTAAAATAAATCCGGTGAACAAGTTTTTTTTTAAGCAGGAAATAGTTGTCAAATAGTAAACAGAGAAAGAATACGAGGCACAGCTAGACTATTGTTAATTTTAGAAAGATGAAACGACTATGATGTGTAACGTTAGAGAAAACTGATGCATAAGCTATCCTTGTCTTTTTTTCAAGATTTTGGATGGCAAGCTTAATAGTTTCCTTAGTTGAATTTCCAATGGACATTCCCAGGTAAATGAGGCTCTTAGAAGGGGGAATACACGTTTCAGTAAGTTGTAGGGATTTATCAGATTATCCTTTGAGGTTGAAACCGACAGCTGCAGTTTTATCCAAATTAAAACTTAAACCAATCTGCTGATATTCTAGTTTTAACTTCGAGAAAGTGCTCTGACAACCAGAGAAAGTGCAACTCAGATTCAGGATATCATCATTATACGTAAGTAAAGACACATCTAAACCCCTGTAAATACAGGTGGAGTCAATAGAACCTTGGGCTGGAATGACTGAATTATTTAAAAGCGTGGGGGAAGCGAGACGTCCTTGTCTAACACTCTTTAGAACATTAAAAAGCTCTGAACCACACTTCATTTTGGCACGAAGATGTTTATCCATGTATCGAAGACACTTTATAACTGAGGAGTCAACCCCTCTCTTTAGAGCTTCTACCAAAATCTGAGCAAAAATACACGAATCAAATGCTCTGGCTATGTCCTTCCACATCTACAAGAACCTTAAAAAGGGAAAAAAGAGCATGCTCACGACTAAGTTCTTTTTAAAACCGAACTGATGCGCAGGCACAGAACACTTTTGGGAAATATCTCTCAGAATAATAGACTCAAATATTTTAAAAGAAGTGCTAGAAACGGTTATAGGCCGATACGACCTACAATCATCGAGATTTTTCCCCCCTCTTTTGGGTATAAGTGTAATCTGGCCAATACAAAACTGTTGAGGCACAATGCCAGAAGAAATAGACATTTGAAAAAGTAACGAAAGGTGCTGCAACATGCTCAAAGTGTTTAGCAGATATTAAATCAGCACCGGCAGAAGATTTTTTCTTAGTTCTTTTAGAGTAAACTCAATATCAAACGGTGTCACTATAAAAGCAGAACGCTTAGAATTAGCAAGGAAACGGTCAAGCTCTTTTTCATATTTACTTTCTGCAACAAGTTCAGGTGACGAAAACTCACTTTTATAAAAATCAATCCACCTTTTTTCTGGAATACTACCGACAGAAGTCCGATCACTGCGTTTAAAACTTTTCCACAAAATTGAAGGATCACTAGGTATCTTATCGACAGTTTTTTTATATCAACATTATTTTGAGGTCTTTAAGGGTTCTTGTGAACTTTCTTTTTGTCTTCAAACGCAATTCGTTTACTATATCGGAGCGCGGTTTATCGAATTCGTTCCAGATTTGGAGCTACAATTTAGCTGAATCGCAAGCTGCAACAAGCCTTGGTGTTTTAGACCAGTCGCTAACTTCCGTCTTTTTGTTAACACGTCTAGATTTTTCTGCGCATCGAAGCGCGTGGGGTCGTATAATACGGAAATGTATTGGCTGATTGGAGAAATAAAATTTTCTGCCGCCCCCTGCAGGAAATCTTGAGTGTCCTTGCCCTCTTCCCAATACACACTAACTTATAGGTTCAGCTGTACCCCTCAAGTCTTTCTGGAAATAAGGAGGTTATCTCGATTCCTCTCCTATGTCAAAGTTTCAGGTCCACCCAAAGGACACTAGAACTTCCAAACTTTACTTGAATGAGCTCTTTGCTGAGTCTTCATAACCATTCCTTCTATATGAAATTATTTGAAAAAAACTACGTTTTCTAAAGAGTTAAAGAGGCTGAGTTACAAGGTCGAACCTTAAAACGTACAGGGATTAGGAGGCACAGTTGGGGGCTGCCGCCCCCCAAACCCCCCTTTCGCAGCCTTTAAATAAAAAAAAAAGTTCTTTAAACTGAAAGTAAGGAGCGACATTAAATCTTAAAGTTTGACTTTTTCACAACTCTTTTTTTTTAACAATAAACCCCGGTTTTCCGCCTGACAGTCTGAAGTATCAAGCGCTGGACTAATGAGACACAATTGTAATTGTTTTTTAGTAAATGGAATCTATTTTCGCAAAGCAAATTCCCACAAAACTTGATATTTGGTTTTTGGAAAACAGGGAAGGAGTGATCAGATTGAGCTGAAATTTCGAGGATAAAATCCCATGCCCCAAGAAAACCTATCCTCTAAATTTTAGCCCGATAAAACAACGTTAAAGGGGGGTTGTTGTGGGAAAAATTAACATGGGCTCTTATAGGAAAACGAGGCTTTTTGTACATGTAAATTCGGGGGATAATTTTTTTGGTCTGAAAATACAAAAGGCCCTAACAGGTCGAATTCTGCTTCGAATGAGTCCTCATTCACCCGGATCAGTTGCCAACTGTGGCCTGTAGGCGTGGATAAGAAAAAAAGAAATGATGATGATGAATTTTAAGTGGCTATATTTGGTTTTTTGAAAACAGGGAATGAGTGATCGGATTGAGCTGAAATTTCGAGGATAAGCTCCCGAGCCCTAGGAAAGCTTAACCTCTAAATTTCAGCCCAATCGGACAACGTTAAAGGGGGCTGTGGTGGGAGGGTCGAAACTTCCGGCCCAGTTTACCCCATGAAGATAAAGTCGGAGGAGGATGAAATTTTGCAAGTTTCTTAGTTTGAGCTTGGGCTACAAAATGCGATTACCGCCGTCTCTCTGCGACCTCTAGGACCTGAAATCGCTTAACATTGTGGTGGGTCGCCTCTTTATAGAGGCACAAGTGTGCCTCCTTGATGACTGGAGAAAACGAAAAAGTTTTTTTCCTCTTCTAGCTCTTTGTCAGGATCTGTTTCTGGAGGAACAAAGTTTTTTTTTTCACCTTACCTTCTCTACTACTTGTACCCCTGTAACCTAAGGACTTAAGGGTATATGCTTTGTGCTGATTGTGAATTTTTTGTAGCCCTTTTTTTAAACCTCTGCTAATTGTGGGGGGTCGTGCTCTGGAACAACTACTTTTTTTGTGCATTGTTTTCCTCTTGGTTCAAGGGCTTACGATTGTAAATTGCAAAGTGATCAGGGACAAAAAGTTTTTGACCCAAATCAGGGACACCTAACCCTACCCCCTTCCACTGCAAAATGAATGATCCTTTTATCCAAGAGAACGATCCCTTAAAGTTTTGAGCCAATCGTACACTAAACATAAAACAAGTTTTTTCCCTTAGGAAATCCATGCATAAACAGTTGGCATTTTGAGGTATTCATGGTCCTCGTGCTAGGGTCTGTTGGGTTCATAACATCCCCAAAGAAATATTCATTGGAACTTCTGATTATTTTGCACAAAATATTTTTCAATACTTTTATTGGACTTATTTGGCGGTTAAGGGAGGGTGTTAGCCAAGTAACATGGCAGGAGGCTGGTTGCCCTGTAATTAGTTTAAACTCTTAGAAAGCGCACTACAATTCCGGTTTCCGATCTGGTGAGTTTTCTTTGACGTTCTAATTTTTTTACAATAAATTTTTTTTTTATTTTTTAAAAACAAAATTTGAGAGAAGTGTTTTTCTTCTGGCACGGTTCTTGACTCTATAAGTGGCCCGATTATATATTCTAATCGATTCCGACATTATATGCTTCCTATGGAGTTTGTTTTTGGAGTTAAGACTTTTCCTTTTTGTTTTATCTAAATATTATATTGTAGGGTTGGAGAAAAATATCTTTTTTCTGAAGCATTACTGGAAATGTCATGAACTTCAGAGGTACCTTTTTTTCTCTATTTCACATTCTCCATATTGTAAAAAAAAAAAAATCAAATTCTGTATCTCATCATTTTGTAGCTACAGAACGTTGATCACGAGAGAAAAAAAAAGAAATATAACAGTAATAATACTGGTACGCAATCTCATAAACCTAGGTTAACTTGTGCCGGTGCTAAATGTCTTTTGCACTGGTTATTTTTAACGGCAAATTTCATTTGACCTTGGGAAGGATTGGAGGCAAAATGATCCGTAAGGAAATCCATCGTGAAAACGCCAGGTTCATGTTCAGAATTATACATTAAATATATTTTACATGAGAAATTATCTTTGTGAATAGATCCAGTCAAAAGTTACAAGGGCTGTAAACACAAATTCATTTGATAAATCAAAACCACTAAAAAGTCCCAATTTATTTTTTTTCAAACACTTGTAACTTCAGACTTCAATATTTTCCGATAAAAGTTTAATAGGTTTAGCAGTGTCAGAATAATGGCATGGTATATTTGTGAATTTTTTGAATCCCCTAGCTAAAATGAGAATACTTAGGTTGCTATAAATAATTTATTGATAAATAGAATACTACATTTAGCCAAAACAGAAATGATTTCCACCAAAAATATTATATTTGCACAGACCATGGTATATTTGCAGCGTTGTCGTTGAACTGGCTGTGATAACAGTAGTGGATGCAATAGATACAAATAAAAACCTTTCTGATGGTCTCATTTCAGTAGAGTCATTTTCTATCGGTTCTTGATTCAGATGCAGCAGAGGATTATTAGGAATCCCAGGTGTCTGATGAATTGTTGCCGCATTGTAATTACTGCTTGACTGGACAAATGGATTAGTGTCTGGGTAATGGATTGGTGCTTGTCTGTATAATGGCTGATAAAAATTTTGCGGTCTTTGGTAGTAGTTGTAAACAAGTGGCATATATGCTGGATGGACTAACGACGGATAAAACTGTCGGCCTTCTCTTCCGTTTTGTTTTGATAATTGTTTTATAGGGTGTACACTTGAACTTTCGGCTGAAAAGACGTGCCCTATAATATAGGCGAACACTATTAAGTATTTCATTGCTGCTGTCTTGTGCGAACACAGTCAAAGTAGAAACTAAAAATTAAGTTCAAGATACTTATTTTATATTCTTCAGTGATTTGCCTCCTGGCTCTTTTGTATGCCTACTTTTTTATTGGTGTTGAACCATTGAAGTGAAGAAGCAGAAATAACCACATTTAAGATTAGCGGTTGTTATGTTGCTTGTAAAGACTGACAAATGACTTCTAATTTTGGCAGCTGAATTAGTGTGTGTGTACCCATACTTTCGAATAAGAAATTATGATAACATACCAATAACTAATTGATTTTTGATTGTCACTGAGTATTGCTTTAAGATTATCAGACTCTGCACATTGTCTAGAGTCTAACGGAATAAAGCGGTATATATTTTATGTGAGAAGTAAAGAAGCTGCTTTACTGTTTTCTTTTCTTTTTTTAACCTTCAAGCGTTATTATAAAATATACAAATTCTGAATATTCCAAAAGTAGATTATCAGCACCAACGTACTGGGATCAATGACAAATGGACTTGAACTTTGACTTTATTTATGAATTAAATAAAAAACAGTTTTTTGACTGAAAGTAAGGAACGACGGTAAAACTTAAAACGAACATAAATTATTCCGTATATGAAAGGGGGTGTGGCGGCCGCCACGCCTCGCGCGTTTCGCGAAAGTTTTTTTTTGTTTTTAAACAAATAGATTTCTGAGAAAGTGAAACCTTAGCGTAAAGAGCGAGGCGTTGAGGAGGGAACAGCCCCTTTTATATACGGAATAATTTGTTTCCTTTTTAATTTTTAACGTCGTTCCTTAGTTTCAGTTAAAAAAACCTATTTTTTTCATTCAATTTTTGAAAGTTTTTTAATTAATGCAGGTTTTGATTTTGGCTCACCGTACATGAATAATTAAAACAAAATTTACATAGGAATTAATTTTCCTTTTTTTTTGGTTAAATGGCTTTCTCGAAACTTGTTTAATTTTATTTACGAACGTTTTTATTAGTAATAAACATACGTAACTTACGAATTAACTTACGTAACGAACTTCTATATTCATTGATTTTTAATACATTTATTAGGGGGTTCACCCCCTATTTAATACCTTGCTCTTTAAGCTTAAGTTGGAATTTTGTTCCAAATCTTTAAAAATGACCCCTTAATCACAAAGGCCGTTAATTACTTTCAGTTGAAAAACTTGTTTTTTTTTATTTAATTTCTGATCTTTTTCTTTAATAATGCTGGGAAATCTGGCGCCCCCTTCATAGCAATATCCCTTCCCCTATGAAAACTTCCTTTATGGAAAGATCCTCCCATATAACCCCCGACTTCCCCCCCACCTACCAGAAAAAATCCCCCCTGAAAACGTCTGTATACTTCCCAATGACCAATACTATATGTTAACATTGGGTAAAATTCGTTACTTTCAGCCCTCCCCCCGGGAATTCGGGGGATTAAGTCACCTTAAAAGACATATTTATCATATTTTTGACCATGCTCAACAAAATGGCTATCTCAAAATTTTGATCGGATGACTTTAGGGAAAAATCGGGCGTGAGAGGGGGCCTAGATACCGTTCAATCTTTTTGGTCACTAATAAAGGGCATTATAACTCTGAATTTGCGTTCCAATTAGCTCTTTTACAGTATTACAGGACCATAAGTCCGACACGATAATCCCTGGAAAAAACCAACAAGAAACAAATGAACACGCATCCGTGATCTTTCTTCTGGCAAAAAATACAAAGTCCCACATTTTTGTAGATAGGTGCTTGAAACCTCTACAGTAGGGCTCTCTGATACGCTGCATTAAGGTTCTATAACTTTTAGGGGGTCTTTCCCCCTTTTTTCTTAAATCAGCCAAATTTTCTCAGGCGCATAACTTTTGATGAGTAAGACTAAACTTGATGAAACTTATATATTTGAAATCACATTAAAATCTGATTCTTTTGATGTATCTATTGGAATCAAAATTCCGTTTTTTAGAGTTTCGGTTACCATTGAGCCGGGTCGCTCCTTACTTACAGTTCGTTACCACGAACTGTTTCATCGAACATAGGGTTTAAAGGTTTAAAGAATAATACTGCTAAATTGCAATAATGTTGCCTCCCTTGCTCTTTCCTTTTTGGGCATTCTTACTAATGAAGAAAGACTTTCACTTTGAAAGAAAGACAAGATTTTAATTGTGCGATGTATTTTCCAGTGATTTAGCTGTGTGTAAGCTGGGCTGTTCAAGGGTTCGTGTGTTTAGGATTGAAATGTATCTACACTGCATGAAATAATTGTTCTATGAACATTTTTCTAAGTCATAAATTTCATCAGGTAGTATAGTCAACGGTATTTCTTGTTCCGCTTCTCTATTTCCCTTAATATTATATAATAAAATTATTAATCTTGACTCCTCTCCACTCTAGTTTTTATAAAGATAAGCCACAATTTCGACTTTGTTGTACCTTGCTACTATAACATTATGCAATTTTTTTATGGTTAGAATGTATATTCCCTTCCTGCGAAGATTAATTATAAGCTAAAGGATTTCGGGGTAACGAAATGTAAAAGAGCGACTCGTACTTATAACAACCGAAACTCTACTATTTCTAATCAACCAAAAGGGTTGATTT
This sequence comes from Artemia sp. Qi Xiang Cuo, assembly GCF_049724085.1. Taxonomy (NCBI): domain Eukaryota; kingdom Metazoa; phylum Arthropoda; class Branchiopoda; order Anostraca; family Artemiidae; genus Artemia; species Artemia sp. Qi Xiang Cuo. The sequence continues at coordinate 74,158,530 of NC_142794.1, read as the reverse complement.
CTACTATTTTGTCGTAAAAACAGTTATACCCCGAATAGGATCAGAATACTATCGAACGAAAACTCAGAAATAGATAATCTTACACCGCTATCAGACAGCTATTCATTTAATCTCCCAGTTCTATAGGTTGTATTAACCCATAAATTTGTGTTTCGCCCATTAGAACAGGGCTTTTTTACTGTGTAATATCTATAAACGGAATTTACAGGCCTATTTATAAAAAAATGTCACATTACCACGGTGCTCAGTGGCGTTATATGTAACTAGCCTGTGGTTATCACGGTGGCCGGCGTTTACCCCCCCCCCCCAGGGCGATTACCCCCTGGAAAATACCCTGCCGAAAATACTCCCCGCGGAAAATACCTCCCCGGTAAATACCCCATCCGCAAAAAATACCCTCCTCCCCCAATCCGTGGAAAATAAGGCTTTCCAAATTTGATAATTTTATTTGTTTTTGTTTTTTTTTCGTAGGGGGAAGAAATTTTGCTTCTTGTATATTATACAACACTCGCTCAAGTTTACGCTGTGTAAAACTCGAGAACAAACCGGTTTTTTATTTCGTTTTTTTTTTCAGATTAGCGCGAGACAACACAAAGAGAAGTGACAGAATATATGGGAAATATAATTTGGGCTATATTTATTTGCACATAAGGGGGGGGGGGTAAAGTATTTGGACAGTTTGATGTCATAAAACAATTCTTTCTTGGTATGGCCACTAAAAAATTACAGAAGAATAGTGAGGTATCTGGAAATTTTATTTACTAAAAAAAAAAAAAAAAAAAAAAAAAAAAAAAAAAAAAAAAAAAAAATCCCAATATAAAGTAAATATAATGTTTCATTTTACAAGTGTTTTTTTCCAAATGGTAAGTGTTTTTTTTTTCAATGACCGTTCTTTCCAAGTATTAAGTACTATTATTAGGTTAATGTATTGTTTCATTTAAGTTGTTAATTATCGCTGATCAAAGTTTGTGTTATTTGTGCCTTTCATTTATGTTATTTACTATGTTTATGGCCGTATATTTGGATTTAAAATACACTACTCTATCTATCTATCTAATTTGCAGAATACTTGTACCAAACACATTTTGCATGCAGACCCGCTTTTCTTTACCCCCCCCCCCTAATTTTCAAATCTATAGCCCAAATTTGTTTCTAAAGTAACGAAGAAACTAACGTAAAAACTGGTGTGTTCTCGAATTTTACACAGCGTAAACTTCAGTGAGTGGCGCATAATACATAAGTACCAAAATTCCTCCCCCCTACGGAAAAAAAATTCAAAAAAAAATTCTCAAATTTGGTAAGCCTTATTTTGCACGGGGGGGGGGTAAACGCCTAGAACCGTTTATCACACTCAAATTTTTGTGACCTCCTAATTGCGTTTCTTAACTTTTGTTATTCTTGGTGTTTGTTACTTTGAAACAATATCTAATTACCATTATGCTCATTGATTGCATAATCTTGTAACTAGTATTTACATTGTTATTAACGAAGTTAACTTATACTTGTTATTTCTTATATAATTCACTTTGTTGGTTATAATCTTGTTATTTTTAGAAATTGACCTCTTGGAAAGGACAAAAGTACTAAATGCCCCCCTTCTCTTTGAACAGGTGTCCTCATTATATATATCTTTGGATGGTGGCCCTGTCTTTGACATCGTTTTGAGAAAAAAACTTGTTTTTTAATACTCATATAGTATACACAATACTCATTTTTTAACACAAAGCCATATAGTATAGACTGTAACCGGTCAGGCTACCCGTTCCAGTTTTTAACTTGAAAACAAGCAATGCTTAAAAAGGGCAGAACCAAAACACAGAGTGTTTATTTCTGGTCCTATGTAATAGCATGACAAGCAAGCTTTTGTTGCTCTGGTTCATCGGCCAAGAAAGACCGCTTCTTCCTTACGATCATAGAACAATCACATATTACGGTGTATACAGTTACTCAGTGCTTGTCATTAAGAAATTAACTGTTTAATTCGATTTGAGCAATCTCTTAGCTACATTCAGAGCTGTTCCTAGGACGGGGTGGGGGGCAACCAGGTCAGCTGCCCTGGACGCCACAGCTGGGGGATTGTCCACTTAGAACAGATCTGCAAAACTAGCCTCACTGTACCTAACCTTGAATAGATTCAAGGCACATAAGGGTCTATTGTACAAAACATCTGGGTATATCGGAAGCAAAACATATTGACCCCAGTCTCCCCAACACAAAATTTGAATTTTCCTTCCCCTCCCCCTCCCCTTCCTTCTTCCATACTACCTGTAAGTTTTGACTCAACTTCGTGAGCCGTTCCCGAGACATTGCAGATATACTACATAAATAATATGAATGCCTAAAGCGCCTATAAATTCTGCTCTCCTCCTCCCTGTAATTTAAATTCCAAGTTCTACTTAGTGGAGAATATTTGCTGCTAGCATAAAATTTCCTGAAAATACAAAAAAAAACTTTTTTTTCTCTCCACGGAAAAAAAGGAGAATGAGGCTAAATTAAAAACAAAATATGCACGTAATGCCTAATTATAGCAGAATAACTATGACCCATATAGGTGACATACACTTAAAACCCAATTACCTTGCCATGTTTTCAGTAAAGCAAAAATCCTACAGAAACTTTTCTGAGGAAGTACTATTGCCGTCTTCCGGTACTATAATAAAAATGAATAGAATCTTTATTGAAGAGTCGAACTTTAGACTGACCAAAACAATGGAAAACCATGTTTGAAACTCAAATATAGTGATGCGAGCTTAATTTCAGTAAAGATTTGGTCTTGCTGAAACTTGCATGATAAGGTACTATTGGTTCTTTCAAAATTGAATTTTGTGTTTCAATATATCGTGAGAAATATTTTAAAATATGTATCGTGGTTTTAATTTTTAACCGAAAAAGAAAATTATTCATTAAATTTTTAGTATTTGCTGCACAAATCTCCAATAGAGTAGCCTATTCTCTTACAGTGTTCTTACAGAAATATCCCCATAGGGAAAGATTTTGATGGATTTGCTAGATCCGTCCAGAGCCGGGTGTAGGCTTCTTCCTAGATCCGGACTTCGGTTTTTTCCCTGTCGCACCGTCAATGTAAATACTACAATTTCGTTTAGAGTGTAAGTTGAACGTATTTCATAGGAAAATAATGGTACGGGTATGCATTTATTACATATATGTTATTTGCCAGAAGTGCTAGTTTTGTCAACTCATAATTTGTTTCCACTATTTGTAAAATATGTATCTAAGCCTAGTAAAATGGCAGTGGGTTAGGTCAATCGAATGTAACGCGAAGCATTCTTGAAACATATATTTACCCAGTATGATTATCAAACAGTTCTTGGTAACAAACAGTAAGTAAGGAGTGACTCGGTCCAATAGGAACCGCAAATCTCAAAAAAGAATTTTGAAAACACTAGACACATCGAAAGAATTGGCGTTTCTGCTGATTCCAAACATGTAAAATTCATCAAGTTTGTTGTTACCCAGCAAAAGCTACGCGCCTGAAAAAATTTGCCAGATTTTCGGAAAAGGGAGAATCATCCCCGAAAGCTAAGTGATGTTAATGAAAATCTGACCACCTGATTCAGCATATCAGAGAACTTTATTGTAACGATTTCAGGTCTCTATCTGTAAAAACTTAGAAATTTAAAGAAAAAAGTAAAAACTTAGAAAAAAGATAAATCACGGATGCGTGTTTATTCAAATTTTTTTCCCAGTGATGATGGTATTGAACCAATGAACGTAGAAAATAGGAAGAGGGCATTCAAACAGAAATTATAAGTTATCGTGCCCTTTTTAAATGACCAAAAGTATTGGAGGGGAAATAGTCCACCTTCCCCCCCTTTTCCAAAAGACATCCGATCAAAATTTTATGGAAGACATATTGTTAAGAATAGTTGAAAAGGAAATTGGCCCGCTGTTTACATACAGTATTTGTTTTTGGGAAATATAAAGGCATCTTGCGGGAAGGGGGTGGGATATATGCTGTAGTAATTCTCCACGGATGAATTATTCGTGTGGGAATGTTTCAGGGGAAGGGGATCTCGAGATTATTTGAAAAATCATCTGAAATTAAATAAAAAAAAAATGCTAAAACTAAAGTAAGGAGTAACATTAAAACTTAAAACAAACCTAAAGTATTCCATACATGAGGGTGCTGTCCCCCCCTCAATCCATCTTTCTTTTTGCTAATGTTTTACTTTGTGTCCCAATTCTGTAAAAAGCGACTCTTGAAACACAAAGGCACTTTAATTGGAATAAGAAATTATCTCAAAACATTAAAAATTTTAGCATAAAATTTGAGGGTTTGAAGGGGACACTACCCCTCATATACGGAAAAATTTCTATTCGTTTTAGGTTGCAATATTACTCCTTGCCTTCAGTTGAAAAATGTGTATTTTAATTTAATCTAAGATCTCTAAGATAGGCTAGTTAAGTAGGGAAAATAGAACAGTGTTCTATTTGAGCTTTATTAGTGTCATTCGCCTTATTGAGGTTAATGCCCAAAAACGAAGGATCATTAACAACGTTATCCGTTGAGACTAGACCCCGGCGCCGCGCCGATGAAGGAAGACCGGCGGTGGTGGGGCCAAAAACAGCGCGACGCGCCGCCGGTAAGATTGTAGTAACGCGCCGCCGGTAAGATGTCGGCGGCGCACCACCGGCGCGATCAATGTTGACCGCAAACATTAATGTTTTCATCAGTCTTTCTGAAATCACAGCTTAAATTTGCAACAGATTCCAGCCTATTCATGAGTTCAAAAATTCACAAGTCGCTGGCTGGAAACTGGTCTTCTTCGTTATTCATCAAGAGAAGTAGAAATCTGGTAGAAACGAAACGGCTGTGGCGTTCCAGAACCCTTGCATAATACGAGTAGTTGAAGCATCTATTAGCTATGTATTCTTAACATAAATAATTATCAAAATCAGTAGTTTTGTTTCATTAAGCAATACTGCATACAAAACTTCAAATACCCTATTACAAAATTCGTCAATTATCTGGGTAAAAACTTAGAATATAACTTGAACTTAGAAGCTTCATTTATTCATAGTGCTTTTTGTCTATATCTGTTTTGTCACCTTTGAGACAGTGGAAATGCGCGACTTTGGTATTGATTGTTTTTTTTTTTTGCTCTTTTGGATTACAAAAAAGCCTTCTTGTATTAAAAACTGGTTTTTAATAACAATTTAAAAAAAATGCATTTTAAAGTTTTTTTGGCTTCTTTATAGGAATGTATGTCATGTAGGCTAAGGCTGAACTGCTGCTTTTTTATTGCTTTTGGCTGCTCTTTTAGATATTATTCATTTTTTCTTTTGGGGATTCATTCCAAATTATAAACTGATAAATACCTAATATCAGTCAAATTATAAACTGCATCTAAAATGAGTAAATTTATCAATTTGAAAAATACATGATGAACACTTCACATGAGAACACTTCAATTACAATGAAACAAAAAACCCTTAATGGTTTTTTCAGCATGAAGAAAAATGAAGTGCCAGTTATTTTCTTAAATTATTTATTTAAGGTAAAAAATGAAACTCATCTGTTTTAAATGTAATTAAATGGAATAATATGCAGACTGGAGTAGCTCCAGGAAGATGTTGAGATTTTCATCCTAGTTTGTCACTTTTAATCCAAGCAAAATGTTAGGACACTTAGTATCAGTTAATGAGTTTAAGCTTTGATTTCCAAATGCTCACAAAAATTGCCAAATTTAAGAAAGTCGCAACAATAAGTCACCTGTGGTCAAAATACTCAAAGACTCCTCTTTGATAATGACCATAGCAGAAGCTCTAAGCTTTTGCTATGGTCATTTCCATGGAAATCTCCAAAGAGTTTCTTTTTAAAATAGCTTTCAAGCGTAGCTAGGGGTATTTAGCCTTTTTTGCTTTTCTTCAAAGCTTTGAAAAAAGTGTTATAATATTCCAAATGTTACATTTGCTATATTTGTGAATATTTTTGGTAATCATTTGTGGGGTGATCGAATTTTTTATATCACTGTAGATACGTAAGAACGTTGCAACATCTAGTACCCTGAGGTCATAAGACTGTCAAAAACTCCTCCTTGAACCTCCCAAATTGAAAGCTTTTATTATGACCTGGCCTTTTAATGTAAATTGGGCACTGGACTAAGGGCGCCATTGTCACTCGAGCGCAATGTTAAGTGGGGATGTCGATATCGCTTTCGTCACACCAATTCGTTTTAGTGTGAATCTGCGTGGTCTTTATGAATGAATGTTTTCAAAGTAAACCCGTTTCATCAATAAGAAAAAAAAGGGCCGGACGCATAACGTCCCTTTCCCTTTGGACGACAAAACCATGCGAGTGCTGTATCAAGTATAACTCACGAAAATCTTGTTAATTTTTGTCAACTTTTCAACTTTTTGGCATCCCTGCTTTCAATAAAAAAAAAAAAATCAAGGTACTATCACTTAAATATAATAACTCCCTATGCCACCCCCTCTGGATACCATCTTGATAGGATAGCGTCTCTGCTTTAAATACAAAAAAAAAAAAATTAACTTATTGGCACCCCTGCTTTAAAAAAATCGAGATATTATCATTTAAATATGATAGCTCACTACCCCCCCCCTCTCGATACCACCTTGACAGGATGCCATCTCTGCTTTAAATTAAAAAGAAATTAACTTTTTGGGATCCCTGCTTTCAAAAAAAAAATTCGAGACATTATCATTTAAATGTGATACCCCCTACCCCCCCTCTGGATACCACCTTGATAGGATACTGTCTCAGCTTTCATTAGAAAAATAATTTACTTAATAATTAACTAGGTCACTATATAGTTCAAACAAACACGCAAATTAACGTTAAACAGCGTAGTGTTCCTTGAAAAAAAATTGAGGGTATGAGTAAAGTATCTTTTTGGCATCCCTGTTTTCAATAAAAAAATGAGTTTTTATCATTTTAAAATGATAGCTCCCTATCCCCCCCCCCCTAGAGGCAGTAATATACAATTTGTTTATGAATAATATTTTTGGGCTAACTTCCGGTTAAATCTTTAATTACCCAACCTGGTACAAATGTTAGTATATAGCTAAATTTTTTCACATTATAAGGCTTTTTTTTGGGGGGGGGGGGAGTAAAAATGTTTCAGAAAGAAGATTATATTTTCTATCAGGCGTTAAACAATTGATTATTAAACATTAAGAAAATCTTATCTAAAAACAGCAAAAAAAAAATCTGCAAACTTACAATTCAGCTGTAGAAACAATCTGTCGCCTGTCAAATTCAAAATTTAACTGAAGGCTGAAGCTGTATAGTAGTGAATGCGTTCTATAATTCTATTCAATTTGAAAATAAAATTATTTACTTCGAATGATGTTAGAAATAACGATTGGGAAACTGCATTCGAAATGATTTAAACTCATTTCATAAAGACGATACTTTTTTTTGTCAACATATGAAGAACTGTGTATATTGCAATATTTGCAATTGCATATTGCATCTGTCTGGTTTTTATGCAAAGTAACAAAAGAGACGAAAATTAATGAACAAGAGAGTAGTGAAGAATTATTGTATACAAAGTAATATTTGGCAGGGAAAGTCACTGGTGATAATTCGCTAGGGGTGGCACCGTGATTTTGTGATTTTTGGGGAACCAAATTTTTTTTCGGGGTGACGCATAGATTTTCGGGGAAATACCCGAAAAGTCGGGGATAGTGCAAGCCCTGCTTGATTTCTAATCAGGAAAATCGAAATGCTAAACCACACGAGAAGGAAAAGCTCCGACTTTGCGGTTGACGCAATAAAGAATTGCCGCAAAAATAATTTTGAAGTCGACCAAACGACGCTGCCGGCACGCCTGCGTCGCGCCGGTGGCGTTACGACACTTCGGCGGCGTTTGACCGGGCCTCGCGTCGACGGTGTTCGACCGGGCCTTTCGTCGGCGGCGTTCGGTCGATCCGCCGGCACGGCGCCGGGGTCTATTTGAGACTAACCACAATACCAATTGGTCGTTAGTTCGATACGATAACCCCTGGGAAAAGCATAGGCCTACACTAAAAAAAAAAAAAAATAAATAAATAAACCCGAATTCCGTGATCTATCTTTTGGCGAAAAATGCAGAATACAACATTTTTGTATATAGGGCTTGAAACCTTTCTAGTAATGTTTTCTAATATGCCGAATCTGATGATCTGATTTTCAATAAGATCAATTGATGTTTTGGAGGGTTTTTCTCCCCTTTGTTAAAAATTGAGCAAGTTTTCTAAGGCTGTTAACTTTTGATTAGTAACATGAAAGTTAATAAATTCTATGTATATTGAATCAGCATTAAAATTCGTTTTTTTTTCGTATCTATTGTTATCAAAACTCGTGTTTCTTACAGTTTCGGTTATTATTTATCAGCGTCCCTCCTTACTTACAGTTTGCTACAACGAACTGTTTGATACTTTTAGAGATCCCAAGCTTCGCACTGAAATCTCACGAAATGATCCCTGGAAAAATCCTACGGAGTGGCATTTCTGCAATATCTTAGGCTCTGGAACATTTAAATAAGTAATAGATAATATAGAAAAAGAATAATTGTAAAATAACTGCTACCCACAAAAGATAAAAATACGTAAAATCGTAACACCTTACAATTTTCCAGTATAACACGAATCCGGAAAACAACCCTTTTCTTCAAACCATTGTCATCCACGTAAGAATTTTCATTTTTTTTTTAGGCCACAACCTTTCGAAATTTTCCCCAAAAGTTAAAAAAAATCATTTACTTGACGTTCCTTAGAATGAGAATTTCCACTTTTGATCTTTTGATTTTTGCTAGATATTACCAATAGTTCCATTGCAACTGAACCCTTTTGCAACTGAACCCCCTTTAACTGAACCCTCGTGCAACTCGACCCCGTTTAACTAAACCCCCGTGCAACTAAACCACCATGCAACTGAACCCTTGTGCAACTCAGCCACTGTACTTACATTGGATAAAACACAAGTTAGAATCTTTACATGTTCAACCTTGTTGGAATTGCTTGCTTTTTTAAGTGTTGATATAAATGACTGTCAGGATGATTAATAAAAAAGCTCTGTTTTGTTGTCACAAAAACAAAGAAAATCATAAACTCTTAAAACCAGATTTATTTCTCCTTTTTTATGTCTGTTAATGGGGGTTCCCTTCGCCCTGTCACTTTCTACGGGTCGAATCGCTTATCCCCCTCCCCCACGGAAAATATCCCCCACCCACCCACAGAACCCTCACCTGGAAAATACCCTCCTCGCGAAAATTACGCTTTCAAAATTTGAAAATCTTATTTTAGTTGTCTTATTTTTTAGTTTAATTGAGAAGTGCTAAAAAAAGTGGAAAAGAGGAATTTATGTATAATCCTTGACCCCCCCCCCGTCGTGCAAAAGCTTTCTTCTCGTTGAAAATCTTCCAGAAAACCCCCAGGCAAAAAATGTCCGTATGTTTCCTAATGACATATACTATCTGTAAGCAATAGACAAATTACAAAACTTAAAAAGGAACTGAAACATCTGCAAAGGGGTTATCTGACTGTTTTGTAGCTAAGGAGTGAGGGAGATACCTCAAAGGGTGCATTTTGATGCCAAAACATTTCAGCTCTCATTGAGCCTTCAGATAAATACAGAATTAGCTCTAAGGGAGAGACGAGAGGAGGATAGAGGTAAAAATTGTTTGATAATCCCCAGGCATTTCTTGTCTTTTTTTTATAAGCCGAAAGTGATTGGAGACTAACCAACCGCAAGGGGTATTTTTGGGGGGAGATTTTCCTCGGGTAGGTATTTACTGGGGGGGTATTTTCCGTGAGGCGGTATTTTCCGCGAGGTAGTATTTTCCGCGGGGTAGTTTCCCCAGGGGATGTTTTTCGTGGGGGGAGGGGGGTATAAACGCCGGCTCCCACCGTCTACATAATGTGATATTTTTTGACCCCTTTGCTTATTTTGTTGTTTTCATTTTGTGAAACTTTCTACGCTCGTAGCTGGTTATCGCTCGGTTTGAAAAAGGTTAATTACCTACGTTGATGGAGCCGACACAAAAGTTATTTTCTCTTTGTGTTTGGAAACTTTTGGTTTGAATTTTTCTTTCTTAGATGAATCAGATCTTTCCTGAACGTTAAGTAATAAAAATCTATGTTGAAAATATTGGAACTTTGAGAATTTAGATAACAAAAAAGTCCCTTTTTGTTGCCCTTTCATTAAATTAATTAAAAAGATCCTTTTGAAAAATAATTTTTCAAAGAAAAGTAAAGAGCCATATTAAACCAGAGACTAGCATAAATAAATTCATATGATAATTCAAACCCCAAATGATCAGTACCAATAGCAATTGTAGCAGGTAAATGCCCTAGAAGTTTCATCTTGATACGCTAAGCCATTCCAAAAAAAAATAGCTGATACACCTGTATCAGCAATCTGTATGTTATTGCAAGTTACCAATTGTTAAAATTTAAGGTTTTTATAGAAGGGATGGTCCTAAAAACTTTGAAGGAGGCTCATTCGATTGAAAGTTGAAAGTTCAAGTTCAATTTTGAAGAATCAAAGGTAAACAGAGGACAATCAGACTCTTCCTCTTAAAGGACTTTTACCCCCCCCCCACCCAAATGCATCTGGTCAAAATAAAAAAAAAGGATATTTTGTTCAAAATAGTCTAAAGGTCAAATAACCATGCCTCTGGGGTTCACAACCCCACCAGCAGCTCCTGGGGCAAGGGCTGTAAGTTAAGCCAATTGCTCATTGCTAACACATAAGGTTTTTATGGAAAAGATTTTTGTATGAACTTTGGGGGAGGGGCTCATTCGATTGGAAATCAAAAGTTCCAGTGAACATTTTCAGAGTTAAAAGTGATCGGAGGCCTTCCACTTCACCCTCTTTTTTCCGCAAGCACATCCGATGTCAATTTTGAGACGGCCGTTTTATTTAAAACAGTTCAAAGGTTAAATAAATATGCCATAGTTAAATAACTATGGGTTCACAGCCCTCAGCCTCTGGTGCAAGGGCTGTAAGTTATACAAGTTGCCTATTGTTAACATATAAGGTTTTTTTTATCAAGAAAAGAGAGCATGTTTGATCCTATAAATTAAAAAAAGAAACACGGAACATTAGGGTTAAACCTTGGGGAAATGTCAAGAAGAATGCCAATAACAACCAAATAACATTTTTCCTTTCTTGGTTGTGAAAAAGAAATACCAGCAATATTAACAATGGCTGATGGTATCAGCTGTCACATTGTTGGGAAAATATCTAGGAGCATCTTCAACTAAATCACGAGGTACTATGTGCATCCAGTTTTACAAGACATTGTATCTGCAATTTCTCGAGAACAGCTGAGGGTATAAACCTGAGGGTATGAAGCTCAGACTTTCAGGGCATGTTGAAGGGATGTCTGAAAAAGGGCTAGGAGTGCAACCAGTCCCCCTCCCATGTTCTTTTTAACTGCTATCTCCTCAAAGACATCTGATCAAAATTTGTTATCTAGATTCACAAACGTCAAATATTTTTAACGCATATGTTTATTACTTAGGTCCTGAAAAGTCTGATTCGTCTGAAAAAAAAGAAAAATATATCAGCTTTAATGGTTTGTGACATCGGATCTTCTTTTTCTTTTGCAAAAATAAAACAAAGCTTTTTTATAAATGATCTTGACAGGCGGTTTATATCATGACTTTAAAAAAGAGACAATTCAAACAAGGTTGAGCATGTAAAAATTCTAACTTGTGTTTTACCCAACGATATTGCCTAATATTTTTAGAATACTGAAAAACTAAGTTCAGTGGTTCAGTTGCACGATGGTTCAGTAACACAGTGGTTCAGTTGCACGGTGGTTCAGTTGCACGGTGGTCCAGCTGCATGGTGGTTCAGTCACACAGTGGTTCAGTTGCAATGTGGTTCAGTTGCACGGTGGTTCAGTTGCACGGTGGTTCAGTTGCATGGGGGTTCAGTTACACGGGGGTTTAGTTACACGGGGTTTCAGTTAAACGGGGTTGAGTTGCACGGGGGTTTAGTTAAATGGGGTTCAGTTACACGGGGGCTCGGTTATACAGGGGTTCAGTTGCACGGTGGTTCAGTGACAGGGGTTCAGTTTTTTGTGGTTTGGTTACATGGTGTTTCAGTTACACGTACACTATTAGCAATGTGTCCCTAACTTCATGGCTCTTGGTCGTTTTAATGTTAACTTGATAGTTGAAAAAAGATTATCTTCTGAAAAATCTGCGTCCAAGTTTTTGTTGTAACCGTCCTTTTTTTTTCTTTCTTCAAAATTACAGAAACTTAGACTTTGGAAGAAAAAGAAGGGGGGTCTGAGGAGGGACCAGTCCCCCCTCAAATACCGAATATTGTCTGTTTGTTTTGAGGTTTAATGTCGCTCTTGACTTTTATTCGAGAAAATTTTTTTTTTTTTTTTTTTAATTACTTACTACAAAAAATGTTGTTATGAAGTAACAGCTGTTCAGGAAATTAATATCAGTCTCTAATTATTGAAACTAAGTATCGAACTTAGTATCGATACTAACTGGGCTACTTGATTCATGGTCAAATGTATCCTCTATTAAATATAAACCACCAATATTAACGGTAATAGTCATTTCAGCATTATGGCACCTGGTACAATGACCCAAAAATAGATTGTAGTTTGACGTCAAAGTTGACGCAACTACTGACCATTTTTAAAGCAAGCGGTCACATTAGTGAAACCTAGAAATCGAATAAACGTCAAGTCTTACTGCTAAATTTGCCGCTCTGTTTCTTATGAATTAGACCCCAAACTATGGTAGTTAGTTATAGTTGATTTGACTTTAGCAAGTCAAATCTAGTCAAACAGTTCGTGGAGCGACTCAGCCCAATAGTTACCGAAACTTTAAAAAACGAAAATTTGGTAACAATAGATTCATTTAAAGAATTCGCGTATTATTCTGATTCCAAATATATAAGATTCATTAATTTTAGTATTTTCCATCAAAAGCTACGAGCCTGAAAAATTTTTTGTCAAGAAATACTTTTCAAAGACCATTTCAGAGCAAGTTAATTTCTTAATGTCCCTCCTAAACCCATTTTTCAACTTTAAGTGCTAATCTTTTTCACCACAACTATACCTTACAGCTTTTTTGGATACCTCAACACCAAGAAATACTTTTCAAATACCCTTTCAGAGCAAGTTACTTTCTTAATCTCACTCCTGAACCCATTTCCCAACTTGAAGTACTTATCTTTTTCACCCACTTTCTCAATGAAAAAAGAAATTAGTTTTTAATCAATTCTAATTTTCCAAATAATATAAAAATTTTCCACTTCGGTTCAGATTTTTCTCAAAGGGGTGAAAAAATTTAAAATAATGTTCCAAATTTTTCATAGAAGATAGAAAAGTTCAAGTTCTCTTCTGAATTTTATCAAAGAACACGCTTCAGTTCTAATTTCTCCAGAAAAAATAAAAATCTTCCACTTCAGTTCTTTATTTCACAAAGACATAAAGAAATTTAAAGTTCATTTCTAAATTTTTGGTGGAAGATAGAAAAAGTAATACCATACTTGTGAATATTTTCATGGAAGAAAAAGTTCTAGTTCAATTTACAATTTCCTCAACGAAGTGAAGAAAAGCTCAAGTTTTCTTCTGAATTTTACCAAGGAACACATTTCAACTCTAATTTCTCCAGAGAAAACAGAAATCTCCCACTTCATTTCTTTATTTCACAAGGACATAAAGAAATTTAAAGTTCAATTATAAATTTTTTTGAGTAATTTAGAAAAAGTAATACCATACTTGTGAATTTTTTCAAGGAAGATAAAAAGTTATAGTTCAATTTACAATTTCCTCAACGAATTAAAGAAAGGTTCAAGTTCTCTTCTGAATTTTACTAAAGAACACAATTCAATTCTAATTTCACCAGAGAAGACAAAAATCTTCCACTTAAGTTCTTTATTTCACAAAGACATAAAGAAATTTAAAGTTCAATTCTAAATTTTTCGGAGGAAGATAGAAAAAGTAATACCATACTTGTGAATATTTTCCCGGAAGATAAAAAGTTCTAGTTCAATTTAAAATTTTCTCGACGAAGCGAAGAAAAATTCAAGTTCTCTTCTGAATTTTACCAAAGAACAAGCTTCAATTCTAATTTCTCCAGAGAAAACAAAAAATCTTCCACTTCAGTTCTTTATTTCACAAAGACAAAAAGAAATTTAAAGTTCAATTCTAAATTTTCGGAGGAAGATAGAAAAAGTAATACCATACTTGTGAATATTTTCCCGGAAGATAAAAAGTTCTAGTTCAATTTAAAATTTTCTCAACGAAGCGAAGAAAAATTCAAGTTCTCTTCTGAATTTTACCAAAGAACACACTTCAATTCTAATTTCTCCAGAGAAAACAAAAATCTTCCACTTCAGTTCTTTATTTCACAAAGACATAAAGAAATTTAAAGTTCAATTCTAAATTTTTGGTGAAAGATAGAAAAAGTAATGCCATACTTGTGAATATTTTCATGGAAGATAAAGAGTTCTAGTTCAATTTAAAATTTTCTCAACGAAGTGAAGAAATGTTCAAGTTCTCATCTGAATTTTACCAAATAACACGTTTCAATTCTAATTTCACCAGAGAAAATAAAAATCTTCCACTACAGTTCTTTATTTCACAAAGACATAAAGAAATTTAAAGTTCAATTCTAAATTTTTTGGTGGAAGATAGAAAAAGAAATACCATACTTGTGAATATTTTCCTGGAAGATAAAAATTTCTAGTTCAATTTAAAATTTCCTCAACGAAGTGAAGAAAAATTCAAGTTCTCTTCTAAATTTTACTAAAGAACACAATTCAATTCTAATTTCACCAGAGAAAATAAAAATCTTCCACTTAAGTTATTTATTTCACAATGACATATAGAAATTTAAAGTTCAATTCTAAATTTTTCGGTGGAAGATAGAAAAAGTAATACCATACTTGTGAATATTTTTTCCGGAAGATAAAAAGTTCTAGTTCAATTTAAAATTTTCTCAACGAAGTGAAGAAAAATTCAAGTTCTCTTCTGAATTTTAGCAAAGAACAGGCTTCAATTCTAATTTCTCCAGAGAAAACAAAAATCTTCCACTTCAGTTCTTTATTTCACAAAGACATAAAGAAATTTAAAGTTCAATTCTAAATTTTCGGAGGAAGATAGAAAAAGTAATACCATACTTGTGAATATTTTCCCGGAATATAAAAAGTTCTAGTTCAATTTAAAATTTTCTCAACGAAGAGAAGAAAAATTCAAGTTCTCTTCTGAATTTTACCAAAGAACACACTTCATTTCTAATTTCTCCAGAGAAAACAAAAATCTTCCACTTCAGTTCTTTATTTCACAAAGACATAAAGAAATTTAAAGTTCAATTCTAAATTTTTCGGTGGAAGATAGAAAAAGTAATACCATACTTGTGAATATTTTCCCGGAAGATAAACAGTTCTAGTTCAATTTAAAATTTTCTCAACGAAGTGAAGAAAAGTTCAAGTTCTCTTCTGAATTTTACCAAAGAACACGCTTCAATTCTAATTTCACCATAGAAAACAAAAATCTTCCACTTCAGTTATTTATTTCACAATGACATAAAGAAATTTAAAGTACAATTCCAAATTTTTGGTGGAAAATAGAAAAAGCAATACCATACTTGTGTATATTTTCCCGGACGATAAAAAGTTCTAGTTCAATTTAAAATTTTCTGAACGAAGTGAAGAAAAGTTCAAGTTCTCTTCTGAATTTTACCAAAGAACACACTTCAATTCTAATTTCTCCATAGAAAACAAAAATCTTCCACTTAAGTTCTTTATTTCACAAAGACATAAAGAAATTTAAAGTTCAATTCTAAATTTTTGGTGAAAGATAGAAAAAGTAATACCATACTTGTGAATATTTTCCCGGAAAATAAAAAGTTCTAGTTCAATTTACAATTTCCTCAACGAAGTGAAGAAAAGTTCAAGTTCTCTTCTGAATTTTACTAAAGAACACAATTCATTTCTAATTTAACCAGAAAAAATAAAAATCTTCCACTTAAGTTCTTTGTTTCACAATGACATAAAGAAATTTAAAGTTCAATTCGAAATTTTTCGGTGGAAGATATAAAAAGCAATACCAAAATTGTGAATATTTTCGCGGAAAATAAAAATTTCTAGTTCAATTTAAAATTTTTTCAACGAAGTCAAGGAAAGTTCAAGTTCTCTTCTGAATTTTCTCAATGAAAAAGAAATTAGTCATTGATCATTTCTATTTTTCCAAATAATATAAAAATTTTCCACTTTAGTTCAGATCTACCTCGAAGAGATGAAAAATTTAAAATACTGTTCCAAATTTTTCACAGAAGATAAAAAAGTTCAAGTTCTCTTCGGAATTTTACCAAAAAATACAATTCAATTCTAATTTCTCCAGAGAAAACAAAATATCCCACTTAAGTTCTTTATTTCACAAAGTCATAAATAAATTTAAAGTTCAATTCTAAATTTTTCCGTGAAAGATAGAAAAAGTAATACCATGCTTGTGAACATTTTCACGGAAGATAAAAAGTTCCAGTTCAATTGAAAATTTTCTCAACGAAGTGAAGAAAAGTTCAAGTTCTCTACTGAATTTTACCAAAGAACACAATTCAATTCTAATTTACCTAGAGTAAAATAAAAATCTTCCACATAAGTTCTTATTTCACAAAGACATAAAGAAATTTAAAGTTCGATTCTAAATTTTTCGGCGGAAGATAGAAAAAGTAATACCACACTTGTGAATATTTTCCCAGAAGATAAAAAGTTCTAGTTCAATTTAAAATTTTCTCAACGAAGTGAAGAAAAATTCAAGTTCTCTTCTGAATTTTACCAAAGAACACAATTCAATTCTAATTTCACCAGAGAAAATAAAAATTTTCCACTTCCGTTCTTTATTTCACAAAGACATAAAGAAATTTAAAGTTCAATTCTAAATTTTTCGGTGGAAGATAGAAAAAGTAATACCATACGTGTGAATATTTTCCCGGAAGATAAAAAGCTCTAGTTCAATTTTAAATTTTCTCAACGAAGTGAAGAAAAGTTCAAGTTCTCCTCTGAACTCTACCAAAGAACACACTTCAATTCTAATTTCTCCAGAGAAAACAAAATCTTCCACTTCAGTTCTTTATTTCACAAAGACATAAAGAAATTTAAAGTTCAATTCTAAATTTTTCGGTGAGAGATAGAAAAATTAATACCATACTTGTGAATATTTTCAAAGAAGATAAATACCATACATATGAATATTTTCCCGGAAGATAAAAAGTTCTAGTTCAATTTAAAATTTTCACAGCGAAGTGAAGAAAAGTTCAAGTTCTCTTCTGAATTTTCTTAAAGAAGTGAAAAAAGTTAGCTCAATTCTGAATTTTACCAATGAAAATGAAAAAGCTCCCACTTCAGTTCTTAATTTCTCAAAGACATAAAAAAATCAAAGTTCTCTTCTAATTTTTCCAAGAAAATAAAAAGGTTCCATTTCAGTTCAGGTTTTTTCTCAAAGAGATAAAAAATTTAAAGTTCTATTCTAATTTTAAATTAAATTTTAGGTCCTTTGTCTTATGGATTTACCCCTCAAATTTCTAAATTAGAAAATGAGGGACTCGTTCTATTATTAAAGACAATCGTTCAAACTTGTTCATCTAACCTCCAAAACAATAGGTTGGGTTAGGTATAAATAAATATTAATAAATAAATAGAAAATTTCTACATGTTTAAGTTAGGTTAGGTTAACTTGTCATGCGCGCTCATGATAAGTTAACCTAACCTTTCCCGGCGAGTATGGTTAGGTTAGGTTAGGCTAGATTAAGTTAGGTTAGATTAGGTTAGCCCACGTACGCGTCACTTAGGTTAGCTTAGGTTAGGTGAGAGACAGGCAAAACGTTAGGTATATGATTAGGTTAGGTTAGGTTAGATTAAGTTAGGTTAGGTTAAGTTAGGTTCGGCTAGGTTAGGCTACGTTCGCGCGCGTACGTAGGCTAACCTAGCCTAACCTAACTTAATCTAACCTAACCTAATCATACACCTAACGTTTTGCCTGTCTCTCACCTAACCTAAGCTAACCTAAGTGACGCGTACGTGGGCTAACCTAACCTAATCTAACCTAACTTAATCTAGCCTAACCTAACCTAATTTTTTGTTGTTTTTGTTGTTGTTTTTTGTTGTTGTTGTTTTTCCCTGGGGTGATTGTATCGAACCAATAGTCCTAGAATTTCGGGAGAGGGCTCATTCGAATGGAAATTAAAAGTTCTAGTGTCTTCTTCAAGTGAATAAAAATACTGGTGGGCAACGAGCTCCCCTCCCACAATCCTTTCCTGTCAATGCCGCTCAATAAAAATCTTTATATAGCCTTTTTTTTAGCATAGTTGAAAGATCCAATAGCTATGCCTTTGGAGATAAGATAAATCCCAACAGCCCCTGGGAAAAGAGCTGTAAGTTGTGAAATTTGTCCATATTGTTCACATACATTTTGTGTATTTTTTTTTATTGGTATGTATACGTAGATCATAGCTCAGTGGTAGAGTATTCGACGGCAGATCGAGAGATCAGCGATTTAAATCCAGTGTCCCTTAATTTATTTTTGAAAAAAATGAAGAGGTATCACAATGAATTTTAATATAAAATGTTTAAATTTTGTATTAACCAGTTTGTGGTAACGAATTTTAAGGAGTTGCTCGGGTCAATAGTAACCGAAGTCTAAAAAAAGAATTTTGATAACAATAGATACGTCAAAAGAATTCCTTTTTTTTACTGATTCTAAGTATGTGAAGTACATTAAGTTTAATTTTACCCATCAAAAGCTAACAGCCTGAGAAAATCTGCCATATTTTCGAAAAGGGGTGAAAACACACTCGAAATGTCAAGTAATCTTAATGGCTTAATGACAATCTTTTGGCTGTTCGGTACCGTGTGGTTTTAATTTATTTTTAACCTATTTTTCACCCACTTCCCATTTTTTTAAGATGTTCAATTGAAATTTTTTTTCTGGTATCTCTTTTTGAAAAATTGAAAAAAAAATACCAATTCCCTCCGCCCCACCTCTGATTTTGAAAAATACATTTTACCCCTTCATTAATTTTTGGTGAATTGATGTCACTGATGAAGCGCTGGGCTTACTCACCTCTCATGCATGAGAAAAAAATATTAATGTGTTTCAAACAGCTTGTGGTAACGGTCTGTAAGTAAGGAGCGACGGCGCTCATTTGCCCAATAGTAACTAAAACTCTGAAAACGGAATTTTGGTAACAATAGATTCATCAAAAGAATCCGCGTATTATGCTGATTCCAAATATAAAAAATTCATTAAGTTTAGTGTTAGTCATCAAAAGCTAAAAGCCTGGGAAAATTTGTCTGTTTTGCAAAATGGGGGAAATCCCCAAAAAGTCAAGTGATCTTAACGAAAATCACATCATCAGATTTGGCATATTAGAGAACTCTTCTGTAGAGGTTTCAAACTCCTACATTTGAAAATGTGAAAGTTTGCATTTTTGGCCAGAAGAAAGATCCCGGATGTGGTTTTTTTCCAGGGGTGATTGTATTGAACCAGTGATCCTAGAAGATCGGGAGAGGCCTGATTTGATCAGAAATCAAAAGTTCTAGTGCCCTTTTTTTTACATTCGTAAGTCTTAAAGTAATGCGCGCTGAATGTATTCTCGTTGGAAGTGTAATTCGGATCCAACACTTCGTGAAAACGAACTGTAAGTAAGGAGCAACTCGGGTCTATAGTAACCGAAGCCCTTTTTAAAAAAGGATGCATCAAACAGAATGGTTCTTACATTGATTCCTAATATATTAAATTTGTTAAGTTTAATGTTACCCAACAAAAGTCTGACGAGTCTGAGAAACTTTGCCTCAATTCCGTAAAGGAGCGAAACTCCCCCAGAAATCTGTATATTGTTTTAAATGTTTCAAATGTTGAAATATTTTTTTATTGTTTTCCCCTTGGGGTGTTCCTGTCGAACCAATCATCTTAGAAGATCGGGAAGTTCTCGTTAGAACGGATTTTAAAAGTTCTAGTGTGCTTTTGAAGGGACCAAAAATATTTTGACACCGGAAATGGCGTTTCTGTCATTCTGTGGCATCAAACTACGATTTTGCTGCAAGAGGACCAATTTGCCATCGATACAAAATTCTGAAATAGCTAATTGATTTAAAAGTATGAAAAATATATATAAATTGAGCTTCCCAGTTGCAGAGGAAGTAACAACGCACGGCAGCTCATTTGTTCCTGAAAATTCGCGTAGTCAATACAAGATCAATGGTTAATATGGATATTTTATCTTAATTCCTGTTTTAGCAAACTTGATTCGATATAACTCTGCCCCTCCCATTGCAATGACCTTTTTCTATGTAGCATAAAATATCATAGTTACCTGCGTAATGGGGCAAAAGTGGAAAAGGTGAGGCGAGGCATCCCGACCCTCGCCAGGGCATTTCCTTGGAAGGCGATGGAGGAGGAGGGGGATGGGGAGTGCTATCAGGAGTTTTATTTTCATCCATTTTAGGGTAACATTTCCTTTTTCCTGTTTATATGCATTTCAATGTATCTAAACCTATGTATGCAATGTACCGTGTTTAAATATCAAAGAACCCTATTGTAGAGGTCGTGATGGCTTCCTCTGCGCAGAAGAACAAAAGTCACGGAGGATTCCCATCCATATAAACAATAATACTCCTTTTCCTCCACCCACGATTCTGTAGTAAAATATTGTTAAGGACTTATTCAACAAAACTACTGTTCATAAAAATTTTGAAGCAATATCCAAAATTTCAAAAAACTACAATCTAACTTTTCAATTCTTAAGCAGAAAAACTGAAAACTGGGATGCTACCAACCAATTTACAATTATTGATATACACAATTTATCAGTAAGAAATCGAGGTCTTTGGCGTGGTACCCCACATCATATTTGACCTTGTATCACATTGACGTAGGTCAATTGTTGCTCCGCTTGTTTCCAAAAGACTGTCACAGGTGGGGAAATTTATATCTACTAACCCGACACTTTGAGCGCTTGTGCTCGATTTTCAAGTTCGAAGTTTCCTGGAGATAGACTTTTGAAATCCCGATTGTATGCATATGGATCCACAAAGCTGATAACTCTTCATTACTGAATATGAATGATACTCACTGAATACAAAACCGGAACTAATGGGACTTTTTTTAATCTTTTTCTATTTTGAATAGGTTTCTACAGAGCAAGGGGTTCGATTTATATCTTGAACAGAGTATAGTTGCATTCATAAAAATTTTTTCTGTAAAAGAAAGTGACAAATTATCTGGAAATTCCAGGGACAAGTAATTTCAACGTTTTTTCCAAAATAGGGATCGGTGTTTTGAATTGCCAGTTTCTTGAACTAAACTTCCTACAGTTTTCTTCTGCATTTTCAACGCAAAAGATTCCAATTTTTTTTAAAGTAAGTCTCGTGCTGTTGGGGGGGAAATGAGCCTTTTTCGCCCCCCCCCCCCTTTTTGTAGGAGAGGTAATATTTTCGCTCTTTTTTTTTAATTCACTGAGGTCCTTTTAGCCCAAGGTGAGGTAAGTTTTGGGCTGATTAGAAAAAATGTTGTGCTTATTTATAGGATCCATTTCTGTGGTAACCATGCCCCCAAGCTAATTTCTTTCATTAATTTCTATTGATCTTGGGACTCACGGTTACGAGTTTAACAATGATCAGGGATAATAAGGTCTCTGGAATTTTTTCGCTCTAGCAAGACCCTCCCCCTTCCAAAGTAAAATCTGTGGTCGCCTGCCCCTGGCAACGATCTTTAAAGTTTCAAGTCAATCAGAAATACAAAACACAGTTTTTGGTTCTTTTTTGGGTTGTAATTTCGAATGAAGCTTGTGTTTCAAAACTAAAATTTTCTTGCGAACTTAGGTCCACTTCGCCAGGGCCTTGTGATCCTAAATTTCAAACTGTTTAGAAAAACGTTTATGACAAACCAATGTTTAATTCCATTTTTTATTGAGGCCTCTTTAGCCAAGGGACTCCAAGTATAATTTTCTAGCCATGGAGAAAAGTATTTGACCTATTTTTAAGGGGATGTGCCCACAATTTAAACACCTTTCTTACACCAAGAAATGTAGAGGCCAAATTTCGAGTTGTTTGAAAAAAAAGTTTTCGTCTTTGGAGTCAGAATTTCGTTGGGATTAGTGTCCTAAAATTAATTTTTTTCTTTTAAAACAATGACTCACTTGGCATCAGCGGTGGATCCAGGGGGGATAGGGGGGCGCGTGCCCCACTAGCGTAGTGTAAAGTAGTGTAATTTACGTAATTAAGTCAAGTGTTCGTTAATTAAACTTCTCCCAACGCAAGTTTATCGGATCAACCTATTTTGCGCGCCCCGCTAAAGACTTTTTTTTGGATCAACCTTTTTTGCCCCCCCCCCCTCCTTAAAAGAATCCTGGATCCGCCCCAGCTTGGCATGGGACCGTGGTCTTTAATTTCCAGGTTTTGAGGGAAAAAAACAATATGCTGGCCCTTTTTAGGGCACTATCTTAAGCCAAGCCTATATTTTGTTTTTTAGTTTTTTGGGACTTACTGAAAATTGTCAAGGCAACCAAAAGAAAAAAGTTCCAGTTTTCGAGGCCCATGTCACGATCGGTCGGCCTGGTAACTTGTGGGCGTGAGTTTTTAGAGCCCTTCTGGAGAAATGATCATTTTTTACCCTTTTTCAGGGCTGCTCAATCTCTACCAAAGATTGTCAAAAATAACAGTTAATATCCTAGTTTTACCTTTTCTGATCCTTTGATTGATTTTGCCGCTGTGGAGGAAAAGGAAGGGGGAATCCCCAATTTTTAGCGTAAGCACATTTACCAGACGGGCATGCCAGGTCCCAGCCAAACTTGTTTTGGCATAAAATCTAGGCTCAATGTTATCTTTTTTTATATTTTGCAATTGATAAACACCTCTGCAAAATGGGAGAGGTTCCTAAATCTATTTTTACCGACTTAACGACTCTACGGACTGATGAAATTTGTTTAATAAAACCTTATCAATAGCTGTAGTTATGATATGGAGTCTTTGTTCTCGGTAAGAACTCTGAAAAAAAAAAAACCTTGTTATTTGCATCCAAAAGAAAGATTTATGCTATACTAGTTATATCTGCTAGAGGTTAGTGTACAGGAATTGTTCTTTGTATATAAAGTACTCAAGTTCAGTCGGATAGAAAATGTCACTTGTGTCGTTTCGCAGCTGTGACCTATGAGGCGCGTTTGCCATACCAATTTATGGGGCTTTAACTGTGAATGTCAGGTTTTTCTTCTTTTTTAGCTTCTGAGAGTCAAAGAGCAACTAAAAGAAGAATTAGCACTCGAAGAAAATGTTCTGTCAGCTCAACGTTTACTTATCAAGCAGCTGAAACAACAGGATCAGAAGCTTTATAAAGATGGTATTGACGATGTAGCTAGTGAGATCGAAGCAGTCTGTGAGATTTTGAAAAAGAAGGAGATAAGAAGACAAAAGATGCAAAAACTTTTCAAAGAAATACAAAACGGGGGGACGGATATGCTGAGGTTTGAGCTTGCAGCACTTACGGAACTTGTTTAGTTTACCTTATCCATTTCTACAAGTCATTTTTATGATTTTTTTTTTTCAATAAAAGTTCACTGTTAAGATCAATCTTTAATAATTATCATTCCTGAATCACCTATAAATGAAGAATTTTTTTCAACGCACTTTCTAAATTTTGGTTCACTATCTTCTATGGTCTTCTCTTTGCTACGTTGCAGCTATTGCTGCAACCATGGTACTGATACGAGAGCAAAACCAAGGGAAAGATTTGCAAGGGTGCTTACACTTCTGCTCGTAAGTATTAACAGTCCTATGCAAATATTTGTGTTTGGATTTTTGAATGTTTATGAGCATCTATTCTACTTTTTCTAACTGTTTTCGGTGCATTTTCCCCAAAAGTCATGACTTGACTACTTATCTTTGCAAAAGAAATTGGGCCTTTTACGTTTTTTCTTTTGTTTTTAAGCTGTACAACTCTGGGAAAAGCACTTTTTAACATTAACATTAATTTCAGCCAGCTTTTGAAGCCACTTAGCCTTCTTTATAAGTTTATTTGTAATAAGATACATTCCAACAAAATGCAAACAAATCAACACACGGAAAATTCAGAACACTGATCCCCACAGAGGCTCCATGGCCTGTAGAAGAGGGGGATACACATACTATTACTAGAAGACTATAAGGTACGCATAAGATCATAGATGCATATATAAGACACACTAACACAGTGTAAGATCATATAATGTTATCTATCGTCTACTACTATTACTACTAAATACTCACTGTGGTACAAAGCCGCCTGAGGCCAACGTAGCTTCGCACGGTCCTCCTCCATGCCAGTCTATTCAAAGCATCCCTGGACACACATAATATTTAAGCACTAACTCAAAAACAACAAAGGATTTTAGTTAGATATAAGAATTTTATTCTGATCATTTTCTACGACCGTAAAGCTGACGAAAAAAAATGGAAGATTTACAAGAAAGAATATAAAGCAGACATCATAAAGCAGACAAAAGTAGACATCCATGTTACTGGCCAATAAGAAACATGAGAACGAATTAAACTGTGAAACAGGATTCTCAGAATTGGCCAAGGAAAAAAATTTTTCCTTCAATATGGCTCTTAAGATAAATTTTCATCGAGAAAAATCCCTAAGAAAAGGACATGAGCATCCTTTGATCTACCAAAAGGGCCTTTGGACATATAAATACCAGATATTAGTAGAAGGGGAGGTGCTACTCCCATCACTCACCCCTGCTGCCACCTACAACTTTTTTTACATAATTTATGTCTGTTTGTTGTCATTGAGAATGGAAAAACATGTACTTTGTCACATTTATGTCTGTTTTCTTGGATGGTTATGTCTGTTGGTAGAGTTATTTTATGTTTTTCATGGATTTTTTATGGTTTTTGTTAGTGAGAATTTGAAAAACAGGAATTTTCTCACATTTTTGTATGTTTTTACGGTTTTTGTCAGTGAGAATTTGAAAAAACAGGAACTTTCTCACATTTATGTCTGTTTGTTGTCAGTGAGAATGGAAAAACAGGAACTTTCTCACTTTCATGGATTATTGAGTCATTAATCAAATTGTTTCCGAGCAAAGTTAATTAATGTCTGACAGATGACGTTAAGTTAATTAATGTCTTTGATGTATTCCCAGAGAGAACGTTTCCGGGGCAAACTTTAGATCGCACGTGACAGATGATGTCATGATTGATTGATTGACATGAAAGGGGAATTAATTTGTTGTTTCTAAAGAGAATCGTTCCCGAGCGAATGTTTTGATCTTAGCGCGCGAAAAGGTTTCTTTGTAATTTCAAATGTGAAAGCACAGGGATGCCAAAACAAAAGGAACACGCTGAAATTACGTTTAGGGATTATTTGGGCGAAACCGTTTTAGCCATTATAGGGAATTATTTCGGCGAAACAGTTAGAAACATTTTAAAAGATGATTTTAGAAAAGGTTTTAGAAGAGAATTTAAGGGTAAAACTCTGTGGTCCTTATAATACACAAGTTGTATTTTAACAGTGTCGTGAGGTCCTCTACCACAACCCAAAGGGTTCCGATCCCCCTACCCCAACCCCAAAGGGTTCCAATCCCTCTACCCCAACCCCGAAGGAACCCCCGGTCCCCAAAGGTCCCCCAAGCTCCCAAAGGGTCCCGATCCCCCTACCCCAACCCCAAAGGGTTCTAATCCCCCCACCCCAACCCCGAAGGAAGCCACCGGTCCTCAAAGGTGCACTGGGCTCCCAAAGGGCCACCCGGCCCTCAAGGGTCCCCCAGACCCACCGGGCCCCAAAGAGCCCCTCCCCCCCTTTGGTCCCCAAAGGGCCCCCTCCCTCTCCCTCCATCTCCCCCCTCCTTCCCACCCCATCCCCTCCTCCCCTCCCCTTCCCTTCCCCATTTTTTAATAATTTTTTTTGTGCAATTGAGACACAGAACGACCCTCCCCCCAAAAAGGTCCCCAGGATTATTTGGGCGAAAGCGTTTTAGACATTTTATGGAATTATTTCGGCGAAACAGTTAGAGAGATTTTAAAAGATGATTTTAGAAGAGAATTTGAGGGTGAAACTCTGTGATCGTTATAATACACAAGTTGTATTTGAACATTGTTGTGAGGTCCTCTACCCCAACCCCAAAGGGTTCCAATCACCCTACCCCGACCCCGAAGGAAGTCCCCGATACTCAAAGGTCCCCCAAGCTCCCAAAGAGCCCCCCGCCCCCCCAAGACCCTCCCCCGGTTCCCCAAGGACCAATCGGGGCGCAAGGGCCCCCCCGCCCCCCAAAGACCCGCCACCGGTCCTCAAAGGTCCCCCAGGCTCCCAAAGGGCCCCCCCGACCCCCAAAGGCCCACCCCCGGTCCCCCAAGGTCCCCCGGGCGCCCAAAGGACCAATCGGTCCTCAAGGACCCCATCAGACCCTCAAAGACCCTCCCCAGCCCCCAAAGGCCCACCCCCGTTACCCAAGGTCCCCCCGGCTCCCCTATGACCCCCCCAGCCCTCAAGGGCCCCTGGATCCCCCAACGCCCTCCCCCAGACCCACCAAACAGCCCCCTCTCCATTTTTAACACTTTTTATGGCTTTATTATATCTTTTCAGAACAAGTTCCTTTCATAATGTCATTCCTAAGCCCATTTTCCAACTTGAAGTACCAATCCCTTCACTCACAACTATACTTTACAGCTTTTTGGATACCTCAACATCAAGAAATTCTTTTCAAAAGTCATTTCAGAGCAACTTCCTTTCTTAATGTTCATTCTAAACCCATTTTCCAACTTGAAGTAATTATCTTTTTCACCCACAACTATACTCTACAGCTTTTTGGATACCTCAACACCAAGAAATACTTTTCAAAGACCATTTCAGAGCAAGTTACTTTCTTAATGTCCTTCCTAAACCCATTTTCCCACTTGAAGTACTTATCTTTTTCACCCACAGCTATACTCTACAGCTTTTTGGTTACCTCAAAACCAAGAAATACTTTTAAAGGACCATTTCAGAGCAAGTTACTTTCTTAATGTCCCTCCTAAACCCATTTTCCAACTTGAAGTACATATCTTTTTCTCCAACAAGTATACATTTCTGTTTTTTGGATAGCTCAACATAATGAAATACTTTTCAAAGACCATTTCAGAGCAAGTTACTTTCTTAATGTCCTTCCTAAACCCATTTTACCACATGAAGTACTTATCTTTTTCACCCACAACTATAGTTTACAGATTTTTGGATATCTCAACACCAAGAAATACTTTTCAAAGACCATTTCAGAGCAAGTTACTTTCTAAATGTCCCTACTAAACCCATGTTCCAACTTGAATTACTTATCTTTTTCATCAAAACTATACTTTACATCCTTTTGTATACCTGAACACTCAGAAATACTTATCAAAATACATTTCAGAGCAACTTCATTACTTAATGTCACTCCCAAACCCATTCTCCGACATGAAGTACTTATCTTTTTCACCCACAACTATACTCTACAGATTTTTCGATACCTCAACATCAAGAAATACTTTTCAAAGACCATTTCAGAGCAAATTACTTTCTTAATGTCCCTCCTAAACCCATTTTCCAACTTGAAGTACTTATCTTTTTCACCCACAACTAGACTTTACAGCTTTTTGGATACCTCAACACCAAGAAATACTTTTCAAAGACCATTTCAGAGCAGATCTCAACATCAAGAAATACTTTTCAAAGACCATTTCAGAGCAAGTTACCGTTTCAGAGGAAGTTAATTTCTTAATGTCCCTCCTAAACCCATTTTTCAACTTTAATTGATTATCTTTTTCACCACAACTATACTTTACAGCTTTTTTGGATACCTCAACACCAAGAAATACTTTTCAAAGACCCTTTCACAGCAAATTGCTTTCTATATGTTACTCCTGCACCCATTTTCTAGCTTGAAGTACTTATCTTTTTCACCCACTTTCTCAATGAAAAAAGAAATTAGTTTTTAATCAATTCTAATTTTCCAAATAATATAAAAATTTTCCATTTCGGTTCAGATTTTTCTCAAAGGGGTGAAAAAATTTAAAATTATGTTCCAAATTTTTCATAGAAGATAGAAAAGTTCAAGTTCTCTTCTGAATTTTATCAAAGAACACGCTTCAATTATAATTTCTCCAGAGAAAATAAAAATCTTCCACTTTCAGTTCTTTATTTCACAAGGACATAAAGAAATTTAAAATTCAATTCTAAATTTTTGGTGGAAGATAGAAAAATTAATACCATACTTGTGAATATTTTCATGGAAGATAAAAAGTTCTAGTTCAATTTACAATTTCCTCAACGAAGTGATGAAAAGTTCAAGTTCTCTTCTGAATTTTACCAAAGAACACAATTCAATTCTATTTTCACCAGAGAAAATAAAAATCTTCCACTTCAGTTCTTTATTTCACAAGGACATAAAGAAATTTAAAGTTCAATTCTAAATTTTTCGGAGGAAGATAGAAAAAGTAATACCATACTTGTGAATATTTTCCCGGAAAATAAAAAGTTCTAGTTCAATTTACAATTTCCTCAACTAAGCAAAGAAAAGTTCAAGTTCTCTTCTGAATTTTACTAAAGAACACAATTCAATTCTAATTTCACCAGAGAAGACAAAAATCTTCCACTTAAGTTCTTTATTTCACAAAGACATAAAGAAATTTAAAGTTCAATTCTAAATTTTTCGGAGGAAGATAGAAAAAGTAATACCATACTTGTGAATATTTTCCCGGAAGATAAAAAGTTCTAGTTCAATTTAAAATTTTCTCGACGAAGCGAAGAAAAATTCAAGTTCTCTTCTGAATTTTACCAAAGAACAAGCTTCAATTCTAATTTCTCCAGAGAAAACAAAAATCTTCCACTTCAGTTCTTTATTTCACAAAGACAAAAAGAAATTTAAAGTTCAATTCTAAATTTTCGGAGGAAGATAGAAAAAGTAATACCATACTTGTGAATATTTTCCCGGAAGATAAAAAGTTCTAGTTCAATTTAAAATTTTCTCAACGAAGCGAAGAAAAATTCAAGTTCTCTTCTGAATTTTACCAAAGAACACACTTCAATTCTAATTTCTACATAGAAAACAAAAATCCTCCACTTCAGTTATGTATTTCACAAAGACATAAAGAAATTTAAAGTTCAATTCTAAATTTTTGGTGAAAGATAGAAAAAGTAATACCATACTTGTGAATATTTTCATGGAAGATAAAGAGTTCTAGTTCAATTTAAAATTTCCTCAACGAAGTGAAGAAAAGTTCAAGTTCTCTTCTTAATTTTAACAAAGAACACAATTCAATTCTAATTTCACCAGAGAAAATAAAAATCTTCCACTTCAGTTCACTATTTCACAAGGACAAATAAATTTAAATTTCAATTCTAAATTTTTCGGTGGAAGATAGAAAAAGTAATACCATACTTGTGAATATTTTCCTGGAAGATAAAAAATTCTAGTTCAATTTAAAATTTCCTCAACGAAGACAAGAAAAATTCAAGTTCTCTTCTGAATTTTACTAAAGAACACAATTCAATTCTAATTTCTCCAGAGAAAACAAAAATCTTCCACTTAAGTTCTTTATTTCACATAGACATAAAGAAATTTAAATTTCAATTCCAAATTTTTCGGTAGAAGATAGAAAAAGTAATACCATACTTGTGAATATTTTCCCTGAAGATAAAAAGTTCTAGTTCAATTTAAAATTTTCTCAACGAAGTGAAGAAAAATTCAAGTTATCTTCTGAATTTTACCAAAGAACAAGCTTCAATTCTAATTTCTCCAGAGAAAACAAAAATCTTCCACTTCAGTTCTTTATTTCACAAAGACATAAAGAAATTTAAAGTTCAATTCTAAATTTTCGGAGGAAGATAGAAAAAGTAATACCATACTTGTGAATATTTTTCCGGAAGATAAAAAGTTCTAGTTCAATTTAAAATTTTCTGAACTAAGCGAAGAAAAATTCAAGTTCTCTTCTGCATTTTACCAAAGAACACACTTCATTTCTAATTTCTCCAGAGAAAACAAAATTCCTCCACTTCAGTTCTTTATTTCACAAAGACATAAAGAAATTTAAATTTCAATTCTAAATTTTTCGGTGGAAGATAGAAAAAGTAATACCATACATGTGAATATTTTCCCGGAAGATAAGAAGTTCTAGTTCAATTTAAAATTTTCTCAACGAAGTGAAGGAAAGTTCAAGTTCTCTTCTGAATTTTACCAAAGAACACTCTTCATTTCTAATTTCTACAGAGAACACAAAAATCTTCCACTTCAGTTCTTTATTTCGCAAAGACATAAAGAAATTTAAAGTTCAATTCTAAATTTTTCGGTGGAAGATAGAAAAAGTAATACCATACTTGTGAATATTTTCCCGGAAGATAAAAAGTTCTAGTTCAATTTAAAATTTTCTCAACGAAGTGAAGAAAAGTTCAAGTTCTCTTCTGAATTTTACCAAAGAACACGCTTCAATTCTAATTTCACCAGAGAAAACGAAAATCTTCCACTTAAGTTCTTTATTTCACAAAGACATAAAGAAATTTAAAGCTCAATTCAAAATTTTTGGTGGAAGATAGAAAAGTAATACCATACTTGTGAACATTTTCCCGGAAAATAAAAAGTTCTAGTTCAATTTACAATTTCCTCAACGAAGTAAAGAAAAGTTCAAGTTCTCTTCTGAATTTTACTAAAGAACACAATTCAATTCTAATTTCACCAGAGAAAATAAAAATCTTCCACTTAAGTTCTTTGTTTCACAATGACATAAAGAAATTTAAAGTTCAATTCTAAATTTTTCGGTGGAAGATAGAAAAAGCAATACCAAAATTGTGAATATTTTCCCGGAAAATAAAAATTTCTAGTTCAATTTAAAATTTTTTCAACGAAGTCAAGGAAAGTTCAAGTTCTCTTCTGAATTTTCTCAATGAAAAAGAAATTAGTCATTGATCATTTCTATTTTTCCAAATAATATAAAAATTTTCCACTTTAGTTCAGATCTATCTCAAAGAGATGAAAAATTTAAAATACTGTTCCAAATTTTTCACAGAAGATAAAAAAGCTCAAGTTCTCTTCGGACTTTTACCAAAAAATACAATTCAATTCTAATTTCTCCAGAGAAAACAAAAATATCCCATTTAAGTTCTTTATTTCACAAAGCCATAAATAAATTTGAAGTTCAATTCTAAATTTTTCCGTGAAAGATAGAAAAAGTAATACCATGCTTGTGAATATTTTCACGGAAGATAAAAAGTTCCAGTTCAATTGAAAATTTTTTCAACGAAGTGAAGAAAAGTTCAAGTTCTCTACTGAATTTTACCAAAGAACACAATTCAATTCTAAATTACCTAGAGTAAAATAAAAATCTTCCACATAAGTTCTTATTTCATAAAGACATAAAGAAATTTAAAGTTCGATTCTAAATTTTTCGGCGGAAGATAGAAAAAGTAATACCACACTTGTGAATATTTTCCCAGAAGATAAAAAGTTCTAGTTCAATTTAAAATTTTCTCAACGAAGTGAAGAAAAATTCAAGTTCTCTTCGAATTTTACCAAAGAACACAATTCAATTCTAATTTCACCAGAGAAAATAAAAATTTTCCACTTCCGTTCTTTATTTCACAAAGAAATAAAGAAATTTAAAGTTCAATTCTAAATTTTTCGGTGGAAGATAGAAAAAGTAATACCATACTTGTGAATACTTTCCCGGAAGATAAAAAGTTCTAGTTCAATTTTAAATTTTCTCAACGAAGTGAAGAAAAGTTCAAGTTCTCCTCTGAACTCTACCAAAGAACACACTTCAATTCTAATTTCTCCAGAGAAAACAAAATCTTCCACTTCAGTTCTTTATTTCACAAAGACATAAAGAAATTTAAAGTTCAATTCTAAATTTTTCGGTGAGAGATAGAAAAATTAATACCATACTTGTGAATATTTTCAAAGAAGATAAATACCATACATATGAATATTTTCCCGGAAGATAAAAAGTTCTAGTTCAATTTAAAATTTTCTCAACGAAGTGAAGAAAAGTTCAAGTTCTCTTCTGAATTTTCTTAAAGAAGTGAAAAAAGTTAGCTCAATTCTGAATTTTACCAATGAAAATGAAAAAGCTCCCACTTCAGTTCTTAATTTCTCAAAGACATAAAAAAATCAAAGTTCTCTTCTAATTTTTCCAAGAAAATAAAAAGGTTTCATTTCAGTTCAGGTTTTTTCTCAAAGAGATGAAAAATTTAAAGTTCTATTCTAATTTTAAATTAAATTTTAGGTCCTTTGTCTTATGGATTTACCCCTCAAATTTCTAAATTAGAAAATGAGGGACTCGTTCTATTATTAAAGACAATCGTTCAAACTCGTTCATCTAACCTCCAAAACAATAGGTTAGGTTAGGTATAAATAAATATTAATAAATAAATATAAACATTTATACTTGTTTATTTTTGGTTAGGTTAACTTTTCCTGAGCGCTCATTATAATTTAACCTAACCTTTCCCGGCGAGTATGGTTAGGTTAGCTTAGGCTAGATTAAGTTAGGTTAGATTAGGTTAGCCCACGTACGCGTCACTTAGGTTAGCTTAGGTTAGGTGAGAGACAGGCAAAAAGTTAGGTGTATGATTAGGTTAGGTTAGATTAAGTTAGGTTAGGTTAAGTTAGGTTAGGCTAAGTTAGCCTACGTACGCGCGCGTCAGTAGGCTAACCAAACCTAACCTAACTTAATCTAACCTAACCTAACCTAATCATATACCTAACGTTTTGCCTGTCTCTCACCTAACCTAAGCTAACCTATGTGACGCGTACGTGGGCTAACCTAACCTAACCTACACTAACCTAACTTAATCTAGCCTAACCTAACCCAACCATCCTCGTCGGGAAAGGTTAGGTTAAATTATCATGAGAGCGCATGACAAGTAAACCTAACCTAACTTAAACATGTAGAAATGTTTCTATTTATTTATTAATATTTATTTATACCTAACCTAACCTATTGTTTTGGAGGTTAGATGAACGAGTTTGAACGATTGTCTTTAATAATAGAACGAGTCCCTCATTTTCTAATTTAAAAATTTGAGGGGTAAATCCATAAGACAAAGGAGCTAAAATTTAATTTAAAATTAGAAGAGAACTTTAAATTTTTCATCTCTTTGAGAAAAAACCTGAACTGAAATGGAACCTTTTCATTTTCTTGGCAAAATTAGAAGAGAACTTTGATTGTTTTATGTCTTTGAGAAATTAAGAACTGAGGTGGGAGCTTTTTTCATTTTCATTGGTAAAATTCAGAATTGAGCTAACTTTTTCACTTCTTTAAGAAAATTCAGAAGAGAACTTGAACTTTTCTTCACTTCGTTGTGAAAATTTTAAATTGAACTAGAACTTTTTATCTTCCGGGAAAATATTCAAATGTATGGTATTTATCGTCTGTGAAAATATTCACAAGTATGGTATTACTTTTTCTATCTCCCATCGAAAAATTTAGAATTGAACTTTAAATTTCTTTATGTCTTTGTGAAATAAAGAACTGAAGTGGAAGATTTTGTTTTCTCTGGAGAAATTAGAATTAAAGTGTGTTGTTTGGTAGAGTTCAGAGGAGAACTTGAACTTTTCTTCACTTCGTAGAGAAAATTTAAAATTGAACTAGAACTTTTTATCTTCCGGGGAAATATTCACAAGTATGGTATTACTTTTTCTATCTTCCACCGAAAAATTTAGAATTGAACTTTAAATTTCTTTATGTCATTGTGAAATAAAGAAATAAAGTGGAAGTTTTTTTTTTTCTCTGGTGAAATTAGACTTGAAGTGTGTTCTTTGCTAAAATTTAGAAGAGAATTTGAATTTTTCTTCTCTTCGTTGAGGAAATTTCAAATTGAACTAGAACTTTTTAACGTCCGGGAAAATATTCACGAGTATGGTATTAATTTTTCTATCTTCTACCGAAAAGATTGGAATAGTACTTTAAATTTTTTTATGGATTTGTGAAATAGAGAACTGAAGTTATTGATTTTTATTTTCCCTGAAGACATTAGAATTGAAGCGTGTTATTTGGTAAAGTACCGTAGAGAACTTAAATTTTTCTTCTCTTCATTGAGAAATTTTTAAATTGAACTAAAACTCTTTATCTTTCATGAAAATATTCACAAGTATGGTATTACTTTTTCTATCTTTCACCAAAAATTTAGAAATGAAATTTAAATTTCTTTATGTCTTTGTGAAATAAAGAACTGAAGTGGAGGATTTTTGTTTTCTCTGGATAAATTAGAATTGAAGTGTGTTCTTTGGTAAAATTCAGAAGAGAACTTGAATTTTTCTTCGCTTCGTTGAGAAAATTTTAAATTGAACTAGAACTTTTTATCTTCCGGGAAAATATTCACAAGTATGGTATTACTTTTTCTATCTTCCTCCGAAAATTTAGAATTGAACTTTAAATTTATTTTTGTCTTTGTGAAATAAAGAACTGAAGTGGAAGATTTTTGTTTTCTCTGGAGAAATTAGAATTGAAGCTTGTTCTTTGGTAAAATTCAGAAGAGAACTTGAATTTTTCTTCGCTTCGTCGAGAAAATTTTATATTGAACTAGAACTTTTTATCTTCCGGGAAAATATTCACAAGTATGGTATTACTTTTTCTATCTTCCTCCGAAAAATTTAGAATTGAACTTTAAATTTCTTTATGTCTTTGTGAAATAAAGAACTTAAGTGGAAGATTTTTGTCTTCTCTGGTGAAATTAGAATTGAATTGTGTTCTTTAGTAAAATTCAGAAGAGAACTTGAACTTTTCTTCGCTTCGTTGAGGAAATTGTAAATTGAACTAGAACTTTTTATCTTCCGGGAAAATATTCACAAGTATGGTATTACTTTTTCTATCTTCCTCCGAAAAATTTAGAATTGAACTTTAAATTTCTTTATGTCCTTGTGAAATAAAGAACTGAAGTGGAAGATTTTTATTTTCTCTGGTGAAATTAGAATTGAATTGTGTTCTTTAGTAAAATTCAGAAGAGAACTTGAACATTTCTTCACTTCGTTGAGGAAATTTTAAATTGAACTAGAACTTTTTATCTTCCATGAAAATATTCACAAGTAAGGTATTACTTTTTCTATCTTTCACAAAAAATTTAGAATTCAAATATAAATTTATTTATGTCCATGTGAAAAGCATAACTGTAGTGGAAGATTTTTGTTTTCTCTGGTAAAATTATAATTGAAGCGTGTTCTTTGGTAAAATTCAGAAGAGAACATGAACTTTTCTATTTCTATTAAAAATTTTGAAAATTATTTTAAATTTTTTCACCCCTTTGAGAAAAATCTGAACCGAAGTGGAAAATTTTTATATTATTTGGAAAATTAGAATTGATTAAAAACTAATTTCTTTTTTCATTGAGAAAGTGGGTGAAAAAGATAAGTACTTCAAGTTGGAAAATGGGTTTAGGAGGGACATTAAGAAAGTAACTTGCTGTGAAATGGTCTTTGAAAAGTATTTCTTTGTGTTGAGGTATCCAAAAAGATGTAAAGTATAGTTGTGGTGAAAAAGATAAGTACTTCAAGTTGGAAAATGGGTTTAGGAGGGACATTAAGAAATTAACTTGCTCTGAAATGGTCTTTGAAAAGTATTTCTTGATGTTGAGATCTGCTCTGAAATGGTCTTTGAAAAGTATTTCTTGGTGTTGAGGTATCCAAAAAGCTGTAAAGTATAGTTGTGGGTGAAAAAGATAAGTACTTCAAGTAGGAAAATGGGTTTAGGAGGGACATTAAGAAAGTAATTTGCTCTGAAATGGTCTTTGAAAAGTATTTCTTGATGTTGAGTTATCCAAAAATCTGTACAGTATAGTTGTGAGTGAAAAAGATAAGTACTTCAAGTCGGAGAATGGGTTTAGGAGTGACATTAAGAAAGTAAGTTGCTCTGAAATGACTTTTGAAAAGTATTTCTTGGTGTTGAGGTATCCAAAAAGCTGTAAAGTATAGTTGTGGTGAAAAAGATAAGTACTTCAAGTGGGAAAATGGTTTTAGAAGGGACATTAAGAAATTAACTTGCTCTGAAATGGTCTTTGAAAAGTATTTCTTGGTGTTGAGATATACAAAAATCTGTAAACTATAGTTGTGGGTGAAAAAGATAAGTACTTCAAGTTGGAAAATGGGCTTTGGAGGGACCTGAAGCTTTGAACTTTCAAAGTAATTGTCTTTGAATTGTATTTCTTGAGTTCGCTGTAAACAACTTGCAGAAAATGTAAGTTGTGGGTTCATAAGATTTGAACTTTTAGTGGACCATCGGTGAGGGGTGGTCCTAAAGATTGGGCTTTGCCTAGCCATGGTCTTTGTCATTTATTCATTGATTTTGAGGCAACAAAAATGCTGTAAAGTATTGCTGTGGGTGAAAAAGGTAAGTAATTCATGTTGGAAAATAGGTTTAGGAAGGACATTAAGAAAGTAACTTGCTCTGAAATGGTCTTTGAAAAGTATTTCTTGATGTTGAGGAATCCAAAAAGCTGTAGAGTATAGTTGTGAGTGAAAAAGATAAGTACTTCAAGTTGGAAAATGGGTTTAGAATGGACATTAAGAAAGGAAGCTGCTCTGTAATGACTTTTGAAAAGTATTTCTTCATGTTGAGGTATCCAAAAAGCTGTAAAGTATAGTTGTGAGTGAAGGGATTGGTGCTTCAAGTTGGAAAATAGGTTTAGGAATGACATTATGAAAGGAACTTGTTCTGAAAATATATAATAAAGCCATAAAAAGTGTTAAAAATGGAGCGGGGGCTCTTGGGTGGGGCTGGGGGTGGGCGTTTGGGGATCCTGGGGCCCTGGAGGGGTGGGGTGGTCATAGGGGAGCCGGGGGGACCTTGGGGAACCGGGGTGGGCATTGGGGGGCTGGGGAGGGTCTTTGAGGGTCTGATGGGGTCCTTGAGGACCGATTGGTCTTTTGGGAGCCCGGTGGACCTTTGGGGACGGGGGGAGGGCCTTTGGGGGGCGGGGGGGCCCTTTGGGAGCCTGGGGAACCTTTGAGGACCGGTGGAGGGTGTTTGGGGGTCTGGGGGGCCCTTGAGCACCGATTGGTCTTTCGTTAACCGGGTGATGGTCTTTGGAGGTCGGGGGGCGCTTTGGGAGCTTGGGGGACCTTTGAGTCTCGGAGACTTCCCTCGGGGTCGGGGTAGGGGGATTGGAACCCTTTGGGGTTGGGGTAGAGGACCTCACAACAATGTTAAATACAACTTGTGTATTATAACGACCACAGAGTTTCACCCTCAAATTCTCTTCTAAAATCATCTTTTAAATCATCTTTTAAAATGTCTCTAACTGTTTCGCCGAAATAATTCCATAAAATGGCTAAAACGGTTTCGCCCAAATAATCCTGGGGACCTTTTTGGGGGGAGGGTCGTTCTGTGTCTCAATTGCACAAAAAAATTATTAAAAAATGGGGAAGGGAAGGGGAGGGGAGGAGGGGATGGGGTGGGAAGGAGGGGGAGATGGAGGGAGAGGGAGGGGGCCCTTTGGGGACCAAAGGGGGGAGGGGCTCTTTGGGGCCCGGTGGGTCTGGGGGACCCTTGAGGGCCGGGTGGCCCTTTGGGAGCCCAGTGCACCTTTGAGGACCGGTGGCTTCCTTCGGGGTTGGGGTGGGGGGATTAGAACCCTTTGGGGTTGGGGTAGGGGGATCGGGACCCTTTGGGAGCTTGGGGGACCTTTGGGGACCGGGGGTTCCTTCGGGGTTGGGGTAGAGGGATTGGAACCCTTTGGGGTTGGGGTAGGGGGATCGGAACCCTTTGGGTTGTGGTAGAGGACCTCACGACACTGTTAAAATACAACTTGTGTATTATAAGGACCACAGAGTTTTACCCTTAAATTCTCTTCTAAAACCTTTTCTAAAATCATCTTTTAAAATGTCTCTAACTGTTTCGCCGAAATAATTCCCTATAATGGCTAAAACGGTTTCGCCCAAATAATCCCTAAACGTAATTTCAGCGTGTTCCTTTTGTTTTGGCATCCCTGTGCTTTCACATTTGAAATTACAAAGAAACCTTTTCGCGCGCTAAGATCAAAACATTCGCTCGGGAACGATTCTCTTTAGAAACAACAAATTAATTCCCCTTTCATGTCAATCAATCAATCATGACATCATCTGTCACGTGCGATCTAAAGTTTGCCCCGGAAACGTTCTCTCTGGGAATACATCAAAGACATTAATTAACTTAACGTCATCTGTCAGACATTAATTAACTTTGCTCGGAAACAATTTGATTAATGACTCAATAATCCATGAAAGTGAGAAAGTTCCTGTTTTTCCATTCTCACTGACAACAAACAGACATAAATGTGAGAAAGTTCCTGTTTTTTCATTCTCACTGACAAAAACCATAAAAACATCCATAAATGTGAGAAAGTTCCTGTTTTTCAAATTCTCACTGACAAAAACCATAAAACATCCATGAAAAACAACAAATAAATCGACCTACACACATAACCATCCATGAAAACAGACAAAAATGTGACAAAATTCCTGTTTTTCCATTCTCACTGACAACAAACAGACATAAATTATGTAAAAAAAGTTGTAGGTGGCAGCAGGGGTGAGTGATGGGAGTAGCACCTCCCCTTCTACTAATATCTGGTATTTATATGTCCAAAGGCCCTTTTGGTAGATCAAAGGATGCTCATGTCCTTTTCTTAGGGATTTTTCTCGATGAAAATTTATCTTAAGAGCCATATTGAAGGAAAAATTTTTTTCCTTGGCCAATTCTGAGAATCCTGTTTCACAGTTTAATTCGTTCTCATGTTTCTTATTGGCCAGTAACATGGATGTCTACTTTTGTCTGCTTTATGATGTCTGCTTTATATTCTTTCTTGTAAATCTTCCATTTTTTTTCGTCAGCTTTACGGTCGTAGAAAATGATCAGAATAAAATTCTTATATCTAACTAAAATCCTTTGTTGTTTTTGAGTTAGTGCTTAAATATTATGTGTGTCCAGGGATGCTTTGAATAGACTGGCATGGAGGAGGACCGTGCGAAGCTACGTTGGCCTCAGGCGGCTTTGTACCACAGTGAGTATTTAGTAGTAATAGTAGTAGACGATAGATAACATTATATGATCTTACACTGTGTTAGTGTGTCTTATATATGCATCTATGATCTTATGCGTACCTTATAGTCTTCTAGTAATAGTATGTGTATCCCCCTCTTCTACAGGCCATGGAGCCTCTGTGGGGATCAGTGTTCTGAATTTTCCGTGTGTTGATTTGTTTGCATTTTGTTGGAATGTATCTTATTACAAATAAACTTATAAAGAAGGCTAAGTGGCTTCAAAAGCTGTCTGAAATTAATGTTAATGTTAAAAAGTGCTTTTCCCAGAGTTGTACAGCTTAAAAACAAAAGAAAAAACGTAAAAGGCCCAATTTCTTTTGCAAAGATAAGTAGTCAAGTCATGACTTTTGGGGAAAATGCACCGAAAACAGTTAGAAAAAGTAGAATAGATGCTCATAAACATTCAAAAATCCAAACACAAATATTTGCATAGGACTGTTAATACTTACGAGCAGAAGTGTAAGCACCCTTGCAAATCTTTCCCTTGGTTTTGCTCTCGTATCAGTACCATGGTTGCAGCAATAGCTGCAACGTAGCAAAGAGAAGACCATAGAAGATAGTGAACCAAAATTTAGAAAGTGCGTTGAAAAAAATTCTTCATTTATAGGTGATTCAGGAATGATAATTATTAAAGATTGATCTTAACAGTGAACTTTTATTGAAAAAAAAAAATCATAAAAATGACTTGTAGAAATGGATAAGGTAAACTAAACAAGTTCCGTAAGTGCTGCAAGCTCAAACCTCAGCATATCCGTCCCCCCGTTTTGTATTTCTTTGAAAAGTTTTTGCATCTTTTGTCTTCTTATCTCCTTCTTTTTCAAAATCTCACAGACTGCTTCGATCTCACTAGCTACATCGTCAATACCATCTTTATAAAGCTTCTGATCCTGTTGTTTCAGCTGCTTGATAAGTAAACGTTGAGCTGACAGAACATTTTCTTCGAGTGCTAATTCTTCTTTTAGTTGCTCTTTGACTCTCAGAAGCTAAAAAAGAAGAAAAACCTGACATTCACAGTTAAAGCCCCATAAATTGGTATGGCAAACGCGCCTCATAGGTCACAGCTGCGAAACGACACAAGTGACATTTTCTATCCGACTGAACTTGAGTACTTTATATACAAAGAACAATTCCTGTACACTAACCTCTAGCAGATATAACTAGTATAGCATAAATCTTTCTTTTGGATGCAAATAACAAGGTTTTTTTTTTTCAGAGTTCTTACCGAGAACAAAGACTCCATATCATAACTACAGCTATTGATAAGGTTTTATTAAACAAATTTCATCAGTCCGTAGAGTCGTTAAGTCGGTAAAAAGAGATTTAGGAACCTCTCCCATTTTGCAGAGGTGTTTATCAATTGCAAACTATAAAAAAAGATAACATTGAGCCTAGATTTTAGGCCAAAACAAGTTTGGCTGGGACCTGGCATGCCCTTCTGGTAAATGTGCTTACGCTAAAAATTGGGGATTCCCCCTTCCTTTTCCTCCACAGCGGCAAAATCAATCAAAGGATCAGAAAAGGTAAAACTAGGATATTAACTGTTATTTTTGACAATCTTTGGTAGAGATTGAGCAGCCCTGAAAAAGGGTAAAAAATGATCATTTCTCCAGAAGGGCTCTAAAAACTAACGCCCACAAGTTACCAGGCCGACCGAACATGACATGGGCCTCGAAAACTGGAACTTTTTTCTTTTGGTTGCCTTGACAATTTTCAGTAAGTCCCAAAAAACTAAAAAACAAAATATAGGCTTGGCTTAAGATAGTGCCCTAAAACGGGCCAGCATATTGTTTTTTTCCCTCAAACCCTGGAAATTAAAGACCACGGTCCCATGCCAAGCGGGGGCGGATCCAGGATTCTTTTAAGGAGGGGGGGGGGGGCAAAATAGGTTGATCCAAAAAAAAGTATTTA
Organism: Artemia sp. Qi Xiang Cuo; assembly: GCF_049724085.1. Lineage (NCBI taxonomy): Eukaryota > Metazoa > Arthropoda > Branchiopoda > Anostraca > Artemiidae > Artemia > Artemia sp. Qi Xiang Cuo. The sequence goes on along the minus strand of NC_142794.1, from coordinate 74,117,622 downwards.
GCGGGGGGCGCAAAAGAGGTTGATCCGATAAACTTGCGTTGGGAGAAGTTTAATTAACGAACACTTGACTTAATTACGTAAATTACACTACTTTACACTACGCTAGTGGGGCACGCGCCCCCCTATCCCCCCTGGATCCACCGCTGATGCCAAGTGAGTCATTGTTTTAAAAGAAAAAAATTAATTTTAGGACACTAATCCCAACGAAATTCTGACTCCAAAGACGAAAACTTTTTTTCAAACAACTCGAAATTTGGCCTCTACATTTCTTGGTGTAAGAAAGGTGTTTAAATTGTGGGCACATCCCCTTAAAAATAGGTCAAATACTTTTCTCCATGGCTAGAAAATTATACTTGGAGTCCCTTGGCTAAAGAGGCCTCAATAAAAAATGGAATTAAACATTGGTTTGTCATAAACGTTTTTCTAAACAGTTTGAAATTTAGGATCACAAGGCCCTGGCGAAGTGGACCTAAGTTCGCAAGAAAATTTTAGTTTTGAAACACAAGCTTCATTCGAAATTACAACCCAAAAAAGAACCAAAAACTGTGTTTTGTATTTCTGATTGACTTGAAACTTTAAAGATCGTTGCCAGGGGCAGGCGACCACAGATTTTACTTTGGAAGGGGGAGGGTCTTGCTAGAGCGAAAAAATTCCAGAGACCTTATTATCCCTGATCATTGTTAAACTCGTAACCGTGAGTCCCAAGATCAATAGAAATTAATGAAAGAAATTAGCTTGGGGGCATGGTTACCACAGAAATGGATCCTATAAATAAGCACAACATTTTTTCTAATCAGCCCAAAACTTACCTCACCTTGGGCTAAAAGGACCTCAGTGAATTAAAAAAAAAGAGCGAAAATATTACCTCTCCTACAAAAAGGGGGGGGGCGCAAAAGGCTCAATTACCCCCCAACCGCTCGAGAATTAATTTAAAAAAAATTGGAATATTTTGCGTTCAAAATGCAGAAGAAAACTGTAGGAAGTTTAGTTAAAGAAACTGGCAATTCAAAACACCGATCCCTATTTTGGAAAAAACGTTGAAATTACTTGTCCCTGGAATTTCCAGATAATTTGTCACTTTCTTTTACAGAAAAAATTTTTATGAATGCAACTATACTCTGTTCAAGATATAAATCGAACCCCTTGCTCTGTAGAAACCTATTCAAAATAGAAAAAGATTAAAAAAAGTCCCATTAGTTCCGGTTTTGTATTCAGTGAGTATCATTCATATTCAGTAATGAAGAGTTATCAGCTTTGTGGATCCATATGCATACAATCGGGATTTCAAAAGTCTATCTCCAGGAAACTTCGAACTTGAAAATCGAGCACAAGCGCTCAAAGTGTCGGGTTAGTAGATATAAATTTCCCCACCTGTGACAGTCTTTTGGAAACAAGCGGAGCAACAATTGACCTACGTCAATGTGATACAAGGTCAAATATGATGTGGGGTACCACGCCAAAGACCTCGATTTCTTACTGATAAATTGTGTATATCAATAATTGTAAATTGGTTGGTAGCATCCCAGTTTTCAGTTTTTCTGCTTAAGAATTGAAAAGTTAGATTGTAGTTTTTTGAAATTTTGGATATTGCTTCAAAATTTTTATGAACAGTAGTTTTGTTGAATAAGTCCTTAACAATATTTTACTACAGAATCGTGGGTGGAGGAAAAGGAGTATTATTGTTTATATGGATGGGAATCCTCCGTGACTTTTGTTCTTCTGCGCAGAGGAAGCCATCACGACCTCTACAATAGGGTTCTTTGATATTTAAACACGGTACATTGCATACATAGGTTTAGATACATTGAAATGCATATAAACAGGAAAAAGGAAATGTTACCCTAAAATGGATGAAAATAAAACTCCTGATAGCACTCCCCATCCCCCTCCTCCTCCATCGCCTTCCAAGGAAATGCCCTGGCGAGGGTCGGGATGCCTCGCCTCACCTTTTCCACTTTTGCCCCATTACGCAGGTAACTATGATATTTTATGCTACATAGAAAAAGGTCATTGCAATGGGAGGGGCAGAGTTATATCGAATCAAGTTTGCTAAAACAGGAATTAAGATAAAATATCCATATTAACCATTGATCTTGTATTGACTACGCGAATTTTCAGGAACAAATGAGCTGCCGTGCGTTGTTACTTCCTCTGCAACTGGGAAGCTCAATTTATATATATTTTTCATACTTTTAAATCAATTAGCTATTTCAGAATTTTGTATCGATGGCAAATTGGTCCTCTTGCAGCAAAATCGTAGTTTGATGCCACAGAATGACAGAAACGCCATTTCCGGTGTCAAAATATTTTTGGTCCCTTCAAAAGCACACTAGAACTTTTAAAATCCGTTCTAACGAGAACTTCCCGATCTTCTAAGATGATTGGTTCGACAGGAACACCCCAAGGGGAAAACAATAAAAAAATATTTCAACATTTGAAACATTTAAAACAATATACAGATTTCTGGGGGAGTTTCGCTCCTTTACGGAATTGAGGCAAAGTTTCTCAGACTCGTCAGACTTTTGTTGGGTAACATTAAACTTAACAAATTTAATATATTAGGAATCAATGTAAGAACCATTCTGTTTGATGCATCCTTTTTTAAAAAGGGCTTCGGTTACTATAGACCCGAGTTGCTCCTTACTTACAGTTCGTTTTCACGAAGTGTTGGATCCGAATTACACTTCCAACGAGAATACATTCAGCGCGCATTACTTTAAGACTTACGAATGTAAAAAAAGGGCACTAGAACTTTTGATTTCTGATCAAATCAGGCCTCTCCCGATCTTCTAGGATCACTGGTTCAATACAATCACCCCTGGAAAAAAACCACATCCGGGATCTTTCTTCTGGCCAAAAATGCAAACTTTCACATTTTCAAATGTAGGAGTTTGAAACCTCTACAGAAGAGTTCTCTAATATGCCAAATCTGATGATGTGATTTTCGTTAAGATCACTTGACTTTTTGGGGATTTCCCCCATTTTGCAAAACAGACAAATTTTCCCAGGCTTTTAGCTTTTGATGACTAACACTAAACTTAATGAATTTTTTATATTTGGAATCAGCATAATACGCGGATTCTTTTGATGAATCTATTGTTACCAAAATTCCGTTTTCAGAGTTTTAGTTACTATTGGGCAAATGAGCGCCGTCGCTCATTACTTACAGACCGTTACCACAAGCTGTTTGAAACACATTAATATTTTTTTCTCATGCATGAGAGGTGAGTAAGCCCAGCGCTTCATCAGTGACATCAATTCACCAAAAATTAATGAAGGGGTAAAATGTATTTTTCAAAATCAGAGGTGGGGCGGAGGGAATTGGTCTTTTTTTTTCAATTTTTCCAAAAGAGATACCATAAAAAAAATTTCAATGTAACATCTTAAAAAAAGGGGAAGTGGGTGAAAAATAGGTTAAAAATAAATTAAAACCACACGGTACCGAACAGCCAAAAGATTGTCATTAAGCCATTAAGATTACTTGACATTTCGAGTGTGTTTTCACCCCTTTTCGAAAATATGGCAGATTTTCTCAGGCTGTTAGCTTTTGATGGGTAAAATTAAACTTAATGTACTTCACATACTTAGAATCAGTAAAAAAAAGGAATTCTTTTGACGTATCTATTGTTATCAAAATTCTTTTTTTAGACTTCGGTTACTATTGACCCGAGCAACTCCTTAAAATTCGTTACCACAAACTGGTTAATACAAAATTTAAACATTTTATCTTAAAATTCATTGTGATACCTCTTCATTTTTTTCAAAAATAAATTAAGGGACACTGGATTTAAATCGCTGATCTCTCGATCTGCCGTCGAATACTCTACCACTGAGCTATGAGCTAAGTATACATACCAATAAAAAAAAATACACAAAATGTATGTGAACAATATGGACAAATTTCACAACTTACAGCTCTTTTCCCAGGGGCTGTTGGGATTTATCTTATCTCCAAAGGCATAGCTATTGGATCTTTCAACTATGCTAAAAAAAAGGCTATATAAAGATTTTTATTGAGCGGCATTGACAGGAAAGGATTGTGGGAGGGGAGCTCGTTGCCCACCAGTATTTTTATTCACTTGAAGAAGACAATAGAACTTTTAATTTCCATTCGAATGAGCCCTCTCCCGAAATTCTAGGACTATTGGTTCGATACAATCACCCCAGGGAAAAACAACAACAACAAAAAACAACAACAAAAACAACAAAAAATTAGGTTAGGTTAGGCTAGATTAAGTTAGGTTAGATTAGGTTAGGTTAGGTTAGCCCACGTACGCGTCACTTAGGTTAGCTTAGGTTAGGTGAGAGACAGGCAAAACGTTAGGTGTATGATTAGGTTAGGTTAGATTAAGTTAGGTTAGGCTAGGTTAGCCTAAGTACGCGCGGGGCCGTAGGCGAACCTAGCCTAACCGAACTGAACCTAGACTAACTTAATGTAACCGACCCTAACCGAATCATACACCTAACATTTGGGCTGTCTCGCACCGAACCTAAGCTAGCCTAAGTGACGCGTACGTGGGCTAACCTAATCTAACCTAACTTAATCTAGCCTAACCTAACCTAACCATACTCGCCGGGAAAGGTTAGGTTAACTTATCATGAGCGCTCATGACAAGTTAACCTAACCTAACTTAAACATGTAGAAATTTTCTATTTATTTATTAATATTTATTTATACCTAACCTAACCTATTGTTTTGGAGGTTAGATGAACGAGTTTGAACGATTGTCTTTAATAATAGAACGAGTCCCTCATTTTCTAATTTAGAAATTTGAGGGGTAAATCCATAAGACAAAGGACCTAAAATTTAATTTAAAATTAGAATAGGACTTTAAATTTTTTATCTCTTTGAGAAAAAACCTGAACTGAAATGGAACCTTTTTATTTTCTTGGAAAAATTAGAAGAGAACTTTGAATGTTTTATGTCATTGAGAAATTAAGAACTGAAGTGGGAGCTTTTTTCATTTTCATTGGTAAAATTCAGAATTGAGCTAACTTTTTTCACTTCTTTAAGAAAATTCAGAAGAGAACTTGAACTTTTCTTCACTTCGCTGTGAAAATTTTAAATTGAACTAGAACTTTTTATCTTCCGGGAAAATATTCACATGTATGGTATTTATCTTCTTTGAAAATATTCACAAGTATGGTATTAATTTTTCTATCTCTCACCGAAAAATTTAGAATTGAACTTTAGATTTCTTTATGTCTTTGTGAAATAAAGAACTGAAGTGGAAGATTTTGTTTTCTCTGGAGAAATTAGAATTGAAGTGTGTTCTTTGGTAGAGTTCAGAGGAGAACTTGAACTTTTCTTCACTTCGTTGAGAAAATTTAAAATTGAACTAGAACTTTTTATCTTCCGGGAAAGTATTCACACGTATGGTATTACTTTTTCTATCTTCCACCGAAAAATTTAGAATTGAACTTTAAATTTCTTTATTTCTTTGTGAAATAAAGAACGGAAGTGGAAAATTTTTATTTTCTCTGGTGAAATTAGAATTGAATTGTGTTCTTTGGTAAAATTCAGAATAGAACTTGAATTTTTCTTCACTTCGTTGAGAAAATTTTAAATTGAACTAGAACTTTTTATCTTCTGGGAAAATATTCACAAGTGTGGTATTACTTTTTCTATCTTCCGCCGAAAAATTTAGAATCGAACTTTAAATTTCTTTATGTCTTTGTGAAATAAGAACTTATGTGGAAGATTTTTATTTTACTCTAGGTAAATTAGAATTGAATTGTGTTCTTTGGTAAAATTCAGTAGAGAACTTGAAATTTTCTTCACTTCGTTGAGAAAATTTTCAGTTGAACTGGAACTTTTTATCTTCCGTGAAAATGTTCACAGGTATGGTATTACTTTTTCTATCTTTCACGGAAAAATTTAGAATTGAACTTCAAATTTATTTATGACTTTGTGAAATAAAGAACTTAAATGGGAGATTTTTGTTTTCTCTGGAGAAATTAGAATTGAATTGTATTCTTTGGTAAAATTCTGAAGAGAACTTGAACTTTTTTATCTTCTGTGAAAAATTCGGATCGGTATTTTAAATTTTTCATCTCTTCGAGATAGATCTGAACTAAAGTGGAAAATTTTTATATTATTTGGAAAAATAGAAATGATCAATGACTAATTTCTTTTTCATTGAGAAAATTCAGAAGAGAACTTGAACTTTCCTTGACTTCGTTGAAAAAATTTTAAATTGAACTAGAAATTTTTATTTTCCGGGAAAATATTCACAATTTTGGTATTGCTTTTTCTATCTTCCACCGAAAAATTTATAATTGAACTTTAAATTTATTTATGTCATTGTGAAACAAAGAACTTAAGTGGAAGATTTTTATTTTTTCTGGTTAAATTAGAAATGAATTGTGTTCTTTAGTAAAATTCAGAAGAGAACTTGACATTTTCTTCACTTCGTTGAGGAAATTGTAAATTGAACTAGAACTTTTTATTTTCCGGGAAAATATTCACAAGTATGGTATTACTTTTTCTATCTTCCACCAAAAATTTAGAATTGAACTTTAAATTTCTTTATGTCTTTGTGAAATAAAGAACTTAAGTGGAAGATTTTTGTTTTCTCTGGAGAAATTAGAATTGAAGTGTGTTCTTTGGTAAAATTCAGAAGAGAACTTGAACTTTTCTTCACTTCGTTGAGAAAATTTTATATTGAACTAGAACTGTCCATTTTCCGGGAAAATATACACAAGCATGGTATTGCTTTTTCTATTTTCCACCAAAAATTTGGAATTGTACTTTAAATTTCTTTATGTCTTTGCGAAATAGGCAACTGAAGTGAAAGATTTTTGTTTTCTCTGGAGAAATTAGAAATGAAGCGTGTTCTTTTGTAAAATTCAGAAGAGATCTTGAACTTTTCTTCACTTTGTTGAGAAAATTTGAAATTGAACTAGACCTTTTTATCTTCTGGGAAAATATTCACAAGTATGGTATTACTTTTTCTATCTTCCTCCGAAAAATTTAGAATTGAACTTTAAATTTCTTTATGTCTTTGTGAAATAAAGTACTGAAGTGGAGGATTTTTGTTTTCTCTGGAGAAATTAGAATTGAAGTGTGTTCTTTGGTAAAATTCAGAAGAGAACTTGAATTTTTCTTCGCTTCGTTCAGAAAATTTTAAATTGAACTAGAACTTTTTATATTCCGGAAAAATATTCACAAGTATGGTATTACTTTTTCTATCTTCCTCCGAAAAATTAGAATTGAACTTTAAATTTCTTTATGTCTTTGTGAAATAAAGAACTGAAGTGGAAGATTTTTGTTTTCTCTGGAGAAATTAGAATTGAAGCTTGTTCTTTGGTAAAATTCAGAAGAGAACTTGAATTTTTCTTCGCTTCGTTGAGAAAATTTTAAATTTAACTAGAACTTTTTATTTTCTGGGAAAATATTCACAAGTATGGTATTACTTTTTCTATCTTCCTCCGAAAAATTTAGAATTGAACTTTAAATTTCTTTATGTCTTTGTGAAATAAAGAACTTAAGTGGAAGATTTTTTTTTTCTCTGGTGAAATTAGAATTGAATTGTGTTCTTTAGTAAAATTCAGAAGAGAACTTGAATTTTTCTTCACTTCGTTGATGAAATTGTAAATTGAACTAGAACTTTTTATCTTCCGGGAAAATATTCACAAGTATGGTATTACTTTTTCTATCTTCCTCCGAAAAATTTAGAATTGAACTTTAAATTTCTTTATGTCCTTGTGAAATAAAGAACTGAAGTGGAAGATTTTTGTTTTCTCTGGTGAAATTAGAATTGAATTGTGTTCTTTAGTAAAATTCAGAAGAGAACTTGAACTTTTCTTCACTTCGTTGAGGAAATTGTAAATTGAACTAGAACTTTTTATCTTCCATGAAAATATTCACAAGTATGGTATTACTTTTTCTATCTTCCACCAAAAATTTAGAATTGAACTTTAAATTTCTTTATGTCTTTGTGAAATAAAGAACTGATGTGGAAGATTTTTATTTTCTCTGGAGAAATCAGAATTGAAGTGTGTTCTTTGGTAAAATTCAGAAGAGAGCTTGAATTTTTCTTCTCTTCGTTGAGAAAATTTTAAATTGAACTAGAACTTTTTATCTTCCGGGAAAATATTCACAAGTATGGTATTACTTTTTCTATCTTCCTCCTAAAATTTAGAATTGAACTTTAAATTTCTTTTTGTCTTTGTGAAATAAAGAACTGAAGTGGAAGATTTTTGTTTTCTCTGGAGAAATTAGAATTGAAGCTTGTTCTTTGGTAAAATTCAGAAGAGAACTTGAATTTTTCTTCGCTTCGTCGAGAAAATTTTAAATTGAACTAGAACTTTTTATCTTCCGGGAAAATATTCACAAGTATGGTATTACTTTTTCTATCTTCCTCCGAAAAATTTAGAATTGAACTTTAAATTTCTTTATGTCTTTGTGAAATAAAGAACTAAAGTGGAAGATTTTTGTCTTCTCTGGTGAAATTAGAATTGAATTGTGTTCTTTAGTAAAATTCAGAAGAGAACTTGAACTTTTCTTCACTTCGTTGAGGAAATTGTAAATTGAACTAGAACTTTTTATCTTCCGTGAAAATATTCACAAGTATGGTATTACTTTTTCTATCTTCCTCCGAAAAATTTAGAATTGAACTTTAAATTTCTTTATGTCTTTGTGAAATAAAGAACTGAAGTGGAAGATTTTTATTTTCTCTGGTGAAATTAGAATTGAATTGTGTTCTTTAGTAAAATTCAGAAGAGAACTTGAACTTTTCTTCACTTCGTTGAGGAAATTGTAAATTGAACTAGAACTTTTTATCTTCCATGAAAATATTCACAAGTATGGTATTACTTTTTCTATCTTCCACCAAAAATTTATAAATGAACTTTAAATTTCTTTATGTCTTTGTGAAATAAAGAACTGAAAGTGGAAGATTTTTATTTTTTCTGGAGAAATTAGAACTGAAGCGTGTTCTTTGATAAAATTCAGAAGAGAACTTGAACTTTTCTATCTTCTATGAAAAATTTGGAACATAATTTTAAATTTTTTCACCCCTTTGAGAAAAATCTGAACCGAAGTGGAAAATTTTTATATTATTTGGAAAATTAGAATTGATTAAAAACTAATTTCTTTTTTCATTGAGAAAGTGGGTGAAAAAGATAAGTACTTCAAGTTGGAATTTGGGTTTAGGAGGGACATTAAGAAAGTAACTTGCTCTGAAATGGTCTTTGAAAAGTATTTCTTGGTGTTGAGGTATCCAAAAAGCTGTAAAGTATAGTTGTGGTGAAAAAGATAAGTACTTCAAGTTGGAAAATGGGTTTTGGAGGGACATTAAGAAATTAACTTGCTCTGAAATGGTCTTTGAAAAGTATTTCTTGATGTTGAGATCTGCTCTGAAATGGTCTTTGAAAAGTATTTCTTGGTGTTGAGGTATCCTAATATCTATAAATTATGGTTTTGGTTGAAAAAGATAAGTACTTCAAGTTGGAAAATGGGTTTAGGAGGGTCATTAAGAAAGTAACTTGCTCTGAAATGGTCTTTAAAAAGTATTTCTTGATGTTGAGTTATCGAAAAATCTATAAAGTATAGTTGTGGGTGAAAAAGATAAGTACTTCAAGTCGGAGAATGGGTTTAGGAGTGACATTAAGAAAGGAAGTTGCTCTGAAATGACTTTTGAAAAGTATTTCTTGGTGTTCAGGTATCCAAAAAGCTGTAAAGTATAGTTGTGGTGAAAAAGATAAGTACTTCAAGTGGGAAAATGGTTTTAGAAGGGACATTAAGAAATTAATTTGCTCTAAAATTGTATTTGAAAAGTTTTTCTTTTTGTTTTGATATCCAAAAAGCTTCAAAGTATAGTTTTGGGTGAAAAATATAAGTACTTCGAGTTGGAAAATGGGTTTAGGAGGGACATTAAGAAAGTAACTTGCTCTGAAATGGTCTTTGAAAAGTATTTCTTGATGTTGAGGTATCCAAAAAGCTGTAAAGTCTTGTTGTCGGATAAATATATACGTAGTTTATGTTGGAAAATGGGTTTAGGAGGGAAAGTAAGAAAGTAACTTGGTCTGAAATGGTCTTTGAATAGTATTTCTTGGTGTTGAGGGATCCAAAAAGCTGTAAAGTATAGTTGTGGGTGAAAAAGATAAGTACTTCAAGTTGGAAAATGGGTTTAGGAAGGACATTAAGAAAGTAACTTGCTCTGAAATGGTCTTTGAAAAGTATTTCTTGGTGTTGAGGTATCCAAAAATCTGTAGAGTATAGTTGTGAGTGAAAAAGATAAGTACTTCAAGTTGGAAAATGGGTTTAGAATGAACATTAAGAAAGGAAGTTGCTCTGAAATGACTTTTGAAAAGTATTTCTTGATGTTGAGGTATCCAAAAAGCTGTAAAGTATAGTTGTGAGTGAAGGGATTGGTACTTCAAGTTGGAAAATGGGCTAAGGAATGACATTATGAAAGGAACTTGTTCTGAAAAGATATAATAAAGCCATAAAAAGTGTTAAAAATGGAGAGGGGGCTCTTTGGTGGGGCCCGGGGCGGGCGTTGGGGGATCCTGGGGCCCTTGCGGGCGGGGGTGGTCATAGGGGCGCCCGGGGGACCTTGGGGGACGGGGGGGGGCGTTGGGGGGCTGGGGAGGATCTTTGAGGGTCTGTGGGGGCCCTTGAGGACCGTTTGGGCTTTTGGACGCCGGGGGGCCCTTGGGGGCCGGGGGGAGGGTCTGGGGGGGTCGGGGGGGCCATTTGAGAGCCTGGGGAACCTTTGTGTACCAGGGGAGGGCCTGGGGGGGTCTGGGGGGCCCTTGAGCACTGATAGGTCCTTTGGGAACCGGGTGATGGTCTGTGGGGGGCGGGGGGCTCTTGGGGAGCTGGGGGGACCTTTGAGTAGCGGAGACGTCCGTCGGGGTCGGGGTCGAGTGATTGGAACCCTTTGGGGTTGGGGTAGAGGACCTCACAACAATGTTAAAATACAACTTGTGTATTATAACGACCACCGAGTTTAACCCTCAAATTCTCTTCTAAAATCATCTTTTAAATCATCTTTTAAAATATCTCTAACTGTTTCGCCGAAATAATTCCATAAAATGGCTAAAACAGTTTCGCCCAAATAATCCTGGGGACCTTTTTGGGGGGAGGGTCGTTCTGTGTCTCAATTGCACAAAAAAATTATTAAAAAATGGGGAAGGGAAGGGGAGGGGAGGAGGGGATGGGGTGGGAAGGAGGGGGAGATGGAGGGAGAGGGAGGGGGCCCTTTGGGGACCAAAGGGGGGAGGGGCTCTTTGGGGCCCGGTGGGTCTGGGGGACCCTTGAGGGCCGGGTGGCCCTTTGGGAGCCCAGTGCACCTTTGAGGACCGGTGGCTTCCTTCGGGGTTGGGGTGGGGGGATTAGAACCCTTTGGGGTTGGGGTAGGGGGATCGGGACCCTTTGGGAGCTTGGGGGACCTTTGGGGACCGGGGGTTCCTTCGGGGTTGGGGTAGAGGGATTGGAACCCTTTGGGGTTGGGGTAGGGGGATCGGAACCCTTTGGGTTGTGGTAGAGGACCTCACGACACTGTTAAAATACAACTTGTGTATTATAAGGACCACAGAGTTTTACCCTTAAATTCTCTTCTAAAACCTTTTCTAAAATCATCTTTTAAAATGTCTCTAACTGTTTCGCCGAAATAATTCCCTATAATGGCTAAAACAGTTTCGCCCAAATAATCCCTAAACGTAATTTCAGCGTGTTCCTTTTGTTTTGGCATCCCTGTGCTTTCACATTTGAAATTACAAAGAAACCTTTTCGCGCGCTAAGATCAAAACATTCGCTCGGGAACGATTCTCTTTAGAAACAACAAATTAATTCCCCTTTCATGTCAATCAATCAATCATGACATCATCTGTCACGTGCGATCTAAAGTTTGCCCCGGAAACGTTCTCTCTGGGAATACATCAAAGACATTAATTAACTTAACGTCATCTGTCAGACATTAATTAACTTTGCTCGGAAACAATTTGATTAATGACTCAATAATCCATGAAAGTGAGAAAGTTCCTGTTTTTCCATTCTCACTGACAACAAACAGACATAAATGTGAGAAAGTTCCTGTTTTTTCAAATTCTCACTGACAAAAACCATAAAAACATACAAAAATGTGACAAAATTCCCGTTTTTCAAATTCTCACTGACAAAAACAATAAAACATCCATTAAAAACAAAAAATAAATCGACCAACACACATAACTATCTAAGAAAACATACATCAATTGGACAAAATTCCTGTTTTTTCATTCTCACTGACAACAAACAGACATAAACTATGTAAAAAACAGTTATAGGTGGCAGCAGGGGTGCGTGATGGGAGTAGCACCTCCCCTTCTACTAATATCTGGTATTACTGCTTCGATCTCACTAGCTACATCGTCAATACCATCTTTATAAAGCTTCTGATCCTGTTGTTTCAGCTGCTTGATAAGTAAACGTTGAGCTGACAGAACATTTTCTTCGAGTGCTAATTCTTCTTTTAGTTGCTCTTTGACTCTCAGAAGCTAAAAAAGAAGAAAAACCTGACATTCACAGTTAAAGCCCCATAAATTGGTATGGCAAACGCGCCTCATAGGTCACAGCTGCGAAACGACACAAGTGACATTTTCTATCCGACTGAACTTGAGTACTTTATATACAAAGAACAATTCCTGTACACTAACCTCTAGCAGATATAACTAGTATAGCATAAATCTTTCTTTTGGATGCAAATAACAAGGTTTTTTTTTTTTTCAGAGTTCTTACCGAGAACAAAGACTCCATATCATAACTACAGCTATTGATAAGGTTTTATTAAACAAATTTCATCAGTCCGTAGAGTCGTTAAGTCGGTAAAAAGAGATTTAGGAACCTCTCCCATTTTGCAGAGGTGTTTATCAATTGCAAACTATAAAAAAAGATAACATTGAGCCTAGATTTTAGGCCAAAACAAGTTTGGCTGGGACCTGGCATGCCCTTCTGGTAAATGTGCTTACGCTAAAAATTGGGGATTCCCCCTTCCTTTTCCTCCACAGCGGCAAAATCAATCAAAGGATCAGAAAAGGTAAAACTAGGATATTAACTGTTATTTTTGACAATCTTTGGTAGAGATTGAGCAGCCCTGAAAAAGGGTAAAAAATGATCATTTCTCCAGAAGGGCTCTAAAAACTAACGCCCACAAGTTACCAGGCCGACCGAACATGACATGGGCCTCGAAAACTGGAACTTTTTTCTTTTGGTTGCCTTGACAATTTTCAGTAAGTCCCAAAAAACTAAAAAACAAAATATAGGCTTGGCTTAAGATAGTGCCCTAAAAAGGGCCAGCATATTGTTTTTTTCCCTCAAAACCTGGAAATTAAAGACCACGGTCCCATGCCAAGCTGGGGCGGATCCAGGATTCTTTTAAGGAGGGGGGGGGGCAAAATAGGTTGATCCAAAAAAAAGTCTTTAGCGGGGGGCGCAAAAAAGGTTGATCCCAAAAACTTGAGTTGGGAGAAGTTTAATTAACGAACACTTGACTTAATTACGTAAATTACACTACTTTACACTACGCTAGTGGGGCACGCGCCCCCCTATCCCCCCTGGATCCACCGCTGATGCCAAGTGAGTCATTGTTTTAAAAGAAAAAAATTAATTTTAGGACACTAATCCCAACGAAATTCTGACTCCAAAGACGAAAACTTTTTTTTCAAACAACTCGAAATTTGGCCTCTACATTTCTTGGTGTAAGAAAGGTGTTTAAATTGTGGGCACATCCCCTTAAAAATAGGTCAAATACTTTTCTCCATGGCTAGAAAATTATACTTGGAGTCCCTTGGCTAAAGAGGCCTCAATAAAAAATGGAATTAAACATTGGTTTGTCATAAACGTTTTTCTAAACAGTTTGAAATTTAGGATCACAAGGCCCTGGCGAAGTGGACCTAAGTTCGCAAGAAAATTTTAGTTTTGAAACACAAGCTTCATTCGAAATTACAACCCAAAAAAGAACCAAAAACTGTGTTTTGTATTTCTGATTGACTTGAAACTTTAAAGATCGTTGCCAGGGGCAGGCGACCACAGATTTTACTTTGGAAGGGGGAGGGTCTTGCTAGAGCGAAAAAATTCCAGAGACCTTATTATCCCTGATCATTGTTAAACTCGTAACCGTGAGTCCCAAGATCAATAGAAATTAATGAAAGAAATTAGCTTGGGGGCATGGTTACCACAGAAATGGATCCTATAAATAAGCACAACATTTTTTCTAATCAGCCCAAAACTTACCTCACCTTGGGCTAAAAGGACCTCAGTGAATTAAAAAAAAAGAGCGAAAATATTACCTCTCCTACAAAAAGGGGGGGGCGAAAAAGGCTCATTTCCCCCCCAACAGCTCGAGACTTACTTTAAACAACTTTGGAATCTTTTGCGTTGAAAATGCAGAAGAAAACTGTAGGAAGTTTAGTTCAAGAAACTGGCAATTCAAAACACCGATCCCTATTTTGGAAAAAACGTTGAAATTACTTGTCCCTGGAATTTCCAGATAATTTGTCACTTTCTTTTACAGAAAAAATTTTTATGAATGCAACTATACTCTGTTCAAGATATAAATCGAACCCCTTGCTCTGTAGAAACCTATTCAAAATAGAAAAAGATTAAAAAAAGTCCCATTAGTTCCGGTTTTGTATTCAGTGAGTATCATTCATATTCAGTAATGAAGAGTTATCAGCTTTGTGGATCCATATGCATACAATCGGGATTTCAAAAGTCTATCTCCAGGAAACTTCGAACTTGAAAATCGAGCACAAGCGCTCAAAGTGTCGGGTTAGTAGATATAAATTTCCCCACCTGTGACAGTCTTTTGGAAACAAGCGGAGCAACAATTGACCTACGTCAATGTGATACAAGGTCAAATATGATGTGGGGTACCACGCCAAAGACCTCGATTTCTTACTGATAAATTGTGTATATCAATAATTGTAAATTGGTTGGTAGCATCCCAGTTTTCAGTTTTTCTGCTTAAGAATTGAAAAGTTAGATTGTAGTTTTTTGAAATTTTGGATATTGCTTCAAAATTTTTATGAACAGTAGTTTTGTTGAATAAGTCCTTAACAATATTTTACTACAGAATCGTGGGTGGAGGAAAAGGAGTATTATTGTTTATATGGATGGGAATCCTCCGTGACTTTTGTTCTTCTGCGCAGAGGAAGCCATCACGACCTCTACAATAGGGTTCTTTGATATTTAAACACGGTACATTGCATACATAGGTTTAGATACATTGAAATGCATATAAACAGGAAAAAGGAAATGTTACCCTAAAATGGATGAAAATAAAACTCCTGATAGCACTCCCCATCCCCCTCCTCCTCCATCGCCTTCCAAGGAAATGCCCTGGCGAGGGTCGGGATGCCTCGCCTCACCTTTTCCACTTTTGCCCCATTACGCAGGTAACTATGATATTTTATGCTACATAGAAAAAGGTCATTGCAATGGGAGGGGCAGAGTTATATCGAATCAAGTTTGCTAAAACAGGAATTAAGATAAAATATCCATATTAACCATTGATCTTGTATTGACTACGCGAATTTTCAGGAACAAATGAGCTGCCGTGCGTTGTTACTTCCTCTGCAACTGGGAAGCTCAATTTATATATATTTTTCATACTTTTAAATCAATTAGCTATTTCAGAATTTTGTATCGATGGCAAATTGGTCCTCTTGCAGCAAAATCGTAGTTTGATGCCACAGAATGACAGAAACGCCATTTCCGGTGTCAAAATATTTTTGGTCCCTTCAAAAGCACACTAGAACTTTTAAAATCCGTTCTAACGAGAACTTCCCGATCTTCTAAGATGATTGGTTCGACAGGAACACCCCAAGGGGAAAACAATAAAAAAATATTTCAACATTTGAAACATTTAAAACAATATACAGATTTCTGGGGGAGTTTCGCTCCTTTACGGAATTGAGGCAAAGTTTCTCAGACTCGTCAGACTTTTGTTGGGTAACATTAAACTTAACAAATTTAATATATTAGGAATCAATGTAAGAACCATTCTGTTTGATGCATCCTTTTTTAAAAAGGGCTTCGGTTACTATAGACCCGAGTTGCTCCTTACTTACAGTTCGTTTTCACGAAGTGTTGGATCCGAATTACACTTCCAACGAGAATACATTCAGCGCGCATTACTTTAAGACTTACGAATGTAAAAAAAAAGGGCACTAGAACTTTTGATTTCTGATCAAATCAGGCCTCTCCCGATCTTCTAGGATCACTGGTTCAATACAATCACCCCTGGAAAAAAACCACATCCGGGATCTTTCTTCTGGCCAAAAATGCAAACTTTCACATTTTCAAATGTAGGAGTTTGAAACCTCTACAGAAGAGTTCTCTAATATGCCAAATCTGATGATGTGATTTTCGTTAAGATCACTTGACTTTTTGGGGATTTCCCCCATTTTGCAAAACAGACAAATTTTCCCAGGCTTTTAGCTTTTGATGACTAACACTAAACTTAATGAATTTTTTATGCTGGAAGGTCCAGGTCAATTTACCCACTAGACCATCAGTGTATTAAAGTCAAAACCAAGAAAAAGTAAATGTTTTAATTCACTCTATATTTCCTTGCATGGACTTTTTTTCAATTTGGCTTCAAAAGTTTAGCGCTTGTACAAAATTTTTCACAGGTCAATTAGTCTCTATATTTGTGTTTTATAAAAAGGAAAAAAGAACAGGATTATAATTTATTGAAAATACGTAACAAATTAGGAACTGCAAATACTAAAAAGAACTAATAAAAGCAAGGCAGATCACAAAGCGAGACTCAGAAAAAGAAAAAATTAACTATACAACGCATTTTTTACATAAATGACAGTCCCGCGTCTATTAAACCAATTCTGAATTCCTAAATTCACTACCTTTTATCATCTTTTTCAGCCGTCAGGAAAGAGGCATGACCACTGTCAATTCTCAACAAATATACACTTTAGTCAAATATAGATTTAAATAATAATATATGCCATAAAAAATTAAAAAATTTAAGTAGTCACGAAAAACGACACCGGCTTTTTTTTATCACTATTAACCTTCAGTTATTTTCGGGTACCTCCATCATCTTGACTCCACTATCACACCAACAGATCGAAAAAAAAATTATTATTAGTGAAAAAATTAAATAAACATTTTCAATGACTGGGTAAGAAACTACTCAAGAAGGTACTTCAACAGACTAATACTCATGAACAAGGCTGTATCCAGGTAGGGGGAGGGGGTTGAACCATGTCTCAAGATCATGCAAGTCATTATTTTTTATTTTGCTTAATTGTCTGTGACTTATATTGAACAAACAGAAATGTGGAAAGACGTTTCATTGAGTAAGTTCATTGAGCTGTAGTCCGATAAATAACCTGTTAAACTAGGATAGTCATATAACAGCTTATGACTTTAGTACAATCGGAATGTCTAATGGACATGTACTACACTTTTTAATGTTCTTAATTTTTGCCTCCACATCCGAGGAGGAAATAACGGGAAAATTGAGAGAGCACAAATCATAAGGAGTGTCAAAAGAAAGGGGAGGGAGATTCTGAAATATGGAACAAAGAAACCTGTTTAGATCATTGGCTGTACCCGAAAGGTCTTTTAAGAAACGGAAATCTATATTATTTTGTGTTTTCCCACAAATTTTCTTTTTTCTTTTATACAATTGTTTTGGCTTTGTAGAAAATAAATCCTGGACTTGGCATTTGAAGTATGAAGAAGCAGATTTACGTATTTCTTTTTTTATATGTATATCGTCAACAGCAGCAACTCTATAAGAAAATTAAAATAAATTTTCTTGTGAATTATTATCGCTTCTCATCAGCAGTTTGTACCAAACCAATCCTGTTCAGCTCATCCTCAGGGCTATACTGTGGTGTTTCTCCTCCCCATAGTATACTGCAGACGGTTTGATATCATTATATTTTCCCTTCTTGTTTTAGTTTTTTTTTTTGTTCCTTTTTTTTTTTGTTTAAAGTTTTTTCCAATAGGCAATGTTTAGAAGTCCTCCAAAAAAAGTCCCCCCAGATCCCAAATCAAATTCCAGTGAAAGTGCCATAGTGAAAGATACCCATCTTGGCTGGTCAAGCACACTATCTCAAAGTTCAAATGATAGCTCCAATTCGGAGAATAGGACAATGATAAGTGTAGGGGCTAATGTAACCATAAATGATGATAATGGGTTTCAAGAGGTCCACTCTAGAAGCTCTAAAAAAAGGAAAAAAATCTCCCCAATCAAAAGCATTTCCCCTCTCCCTGCCCAAGATCCTCCCTCCAAAAACTTAGGAATTTACCTTAAAATTACTCCTACTACCCCCTTTGAAATAAAAATGATCACTGCAATAAGAGTTGCAATTTTTAAATTGCTAAAATCAATGTTCTCTTAATATTAACCGTGATGGATCTCTGCTAATAGCTGTAGAAGCTCAGAAATCAGCAGATACAATAATTAACCTAAAATCCCTTCTGAATACCCCAATTATTGCATCTAATTGGAACCCAAACAATCACCAACAAAAATAGTAGTTTATAATGTTCCCCCAGAGATTTCCACTCAGGAGTTAAAAGAAGGGCTCTCAGAAATGTGGAAAAACTTTCATTGAGTAAGTTCATTGAGCTGTAGTCCGATAAATAACCTGTTAAACTAGGATAGTTCTATAACAGCTTATGACTTTATTGAAGGTAGTATTTTGAATTGGATGTTCTTGTATTGTTTTTAGGCAGTATTACTTGTGTCGGCTGAGGAAGCCAAATCCCAATGGGGCTTTTCTGATGCTGATATTTCTTCGGCGACCATTATTGAAATATACCAACCTGAAAGTTCTGCAACTACAGAGATGGATGTGCAATGTGCATCTGGATCTTTATCTAGTGACACAGCAGGTTACTATGAATTTTATACTCTTTTATTTGAAAGTGGGTAATATTTGAGCTTACAAATTCATTGCAACAGCTATGAAAGCTCAGACTGAAAGCTCCATTTCCATCCAATTTTTTTCCCTTGAACATTTAAAAGCTTTAGGTTTGGTGAGGGGGGCACCTTTTTAGTCTACTATCATTATAACTACTATTTAATCAAGCAACAAGAGATTCAGGAGAAAATGAAAGTTTATGATTCTCTTCAGCTGTCCAAATATAGAATAATTTTATCATCTTAAGCAATTATCAGAAGCAGCGTGGCCAAGGAGGCATTCTAAGAGATATATATTTTTGTTACAGCCTTTTTTGAACTTACAGTAAGCAATAAATTTACTGCAGTGAGCCATAAATTCATTATTTGCTGTAATTAAAATTATGTTGTCACTTTGGGAAAACTACATACTATTGTAAAAATTAGGGACATAATGTAGTAGTGTAAATATATATAAACGTTACAATAAAACAATTTGTATCCCTTTCCTGAATTTCGCAATTCAGTCGCATGTTCTTGGTGGTTGAGGTCTTAAAAGTCTCTTTCTTTTAAATTTTTAGGGACTTTGGGCGAAAATTGCTTCCGAATTTCAAAGATGGAGTCAAGTGAATTTTAACAATAAGTCATATTGTCCATTTTGATTTGTGTCCTTTTTTTCTTTTTGCATTAATCCTTGTTTTTGGAAACGTAGTCAATTTGGCTGGAAATGGAAAACCGAAATTTTTTATAAATATCTTTATTAGTCGTTAATTACAAATATAATGCTTCGTGTTAGGTATGAGAAGAATTTTAAATCCAAAATTGAATATAGTTGATACGAGATAATTTCATTCATATATTTATTTTCTTTTAGATCTATGTTAGGTTCGCCGTATGTTCGGCGAGCCCAATGGGATGTTATGTGTTGCCCTTCCTTAGTGTTTGCTATTTTATTTTTGTTCTTCATACAAATTAATGATAATTATCCTAATAGAGTAATTGGCATAAAGTTAAGTGGAACGTTGGTTTCATTCTAGTTGATTTGAACGAAGTTATCAAGTATTCTGGGTTGCAATAGGTTGCATCAAGACTGGGCTGGGTAATTGTAGACAAAGAAAAGCCAAAGCCAAGATTAATTAGAAAAACTGATTAATCCAGAACCAAATGGATGGAAGATAAACCGATTTTTCATTACCCTCATTATTTATCTCCGCACACTGTCACGTTTTTTTTTGTTTCATTTTAAGTACAAGTATAAGTTAACGGAAAAAAATTATGGATTTATTGAAATCAAATAAATCATTTTAATGATGTGTTTAGCTTTTCATGCTTAGGTCCTCTTGTTTAATCATTTGTGATATGTACCCTTGGATAACCCTATATATTCCATGTATTTGACGTTTCCTTTTTTATCTGTGTTATACTTTGTTATCGTAAATATTATCAGGTAGGTATTTCCAGTACAGAAAAAGAATTGGTGCCATTTTTCTTTAAAATGTAGTTGGATTTTCCATCTTCTGCTGATATAGCCATAATAAACTATTAAAAGGTAAAAAAATATTTACCTTTCAATGACCAGGCTTTCTATTCATTTTTATATATAATATATATATATCTACTAAATTCACCGTTCAGGTGTCGTGTTGGTTGGAGTTTGGAAACAGCCGCTTCACTTTTGTCTTATAATTCTATGTTGGTTCTGGTAGTTGATATGAAAATTAAACATAGGAATGCTAACATTATTTGGGAGGCTTTGCCCCATCCAAGGACTAAACAGTAGGTCTTTATGCTCAAAGGAAACTTTGGAAAAGAATTCCTAGGCTTCTCCAAAATTAGTTGTATTTTTAAGAATTATATTATTGATAAAAGCCGATTAATAAAGCTCTTTCAAAGGGTTAACAGCTAACATCAAATATAACGAAAATGGAAAAAAAAATTAATTCATCCAAACAGAATGAAAGCACTAGTCATAAAGACACGTGAATAGTAAAAATAAAGCTACTTATAGGAGCTTAAGGCTCATCTTCCAACGAGAATGTTTTCTTGACAGGTATAGTCGGAATGAGAGCCAGCATTTATACTTATTTTCATAGCT
This sequence comes from Artemia sp. Qi Xiang Cuo, assembly GCF_049724085.1. Classification (NCBI taxonomy): domain Eukaryota; kingdom Metazoa; phylum Arthropoda; class Branchiopoda; order Anostraca; family Artemiidae; genus Artemia; species Artemia sp. Qi Xiang Cuo. The sequence goes on along the minus strand of NC_142794.1, from coordinate 74,096,661 downwards.
TTTTGTCAAACAGATTACTTTTAGCGTATGTCATTACATACAATCCAGTACTCAACTAACAGCAGATACCAATTACTTTTGATTTTGAAAAAGAGCACTAGAACATTCAAACTACTGTCGAATATAAAGTTTCTACAATAGCTCCTTTTATACTCTTTCTATATGTTTGGCCAGGAATTTTGTTTTTAATTAATAAGTAATGCATTGCGCCCACATCACTCATTACTTCAGAAGTACTATTGAGCTGCCTGTTATTTCTGGTCATTTTGAAATTTCATGCTTTTTCAACTATTTTAAACAACATTGGTATCTCACAACTTTGATGAGATGCTTTTGGGAAGAGAGGGCTTCAAGAAGGGGGCTTGTTTCCCTCTTATCACTTTGAGAACTAGAACTTTTAGTTTTCAATCAAAAAAGCCTTTTCTAAAGTTGAAATGACCACCCTATCCAGAATAACTTTTGTAAGTCCTTGGGGTATAACTTACAATCTTTATCCCCAGCCTTTGGGGGGTTGTATCAACCCCGAAGACCTTGTTACATGATCTTCGGATTTTTTTTTAACAAAATGACTATCTCAAAGCTCCTATCAGAAACATTTGGGAAAATGGGAACGAGACGGGGCGGCTAATTGCCCTCCGATCATTTATGACTCTTAAAAATTACACTAGAACTTCTTATTTCCAAAACAATGAGTTCTCTCTCTGAAGCTGCTGAAAATGACAATATCAAAATTTTGATTCAATGTTTTTAAGGAAGTGATGGGGGGTTTGATTTCAAATCAATGTGTTTGATTGATTTCCAATCAATTTTTATTTTTGTAATGGGTACTACAACTTTCAGTTTCCACTCGAATGAGCTCCATTCATGGCTTCTACGACAACTTCTTATACACGAAAAGTCTTCGTCAGAAAATAACAATAATCATAATAATACATTGTGGTCATATTGCTCTTTCCTTAAACATTTTCCATCTGACAAAATTCATCCTGGGTTCTTTGCTTTTGTTTTGATTCCACAACATCAAGAACCCAAATTTTTCATTTTGTTTTTAGTTGGTAATATTTGATAAATAGTCACATATTTTAGCCTGAGTATTGGATGCTAGAGTCGAGTGTTAACGAAAAAAGTGCCTGCTTGCCTATTAATTTAACTGTAGCGCAAAATCAATGACACCTGAAATATTTTATAGATGAAAAAAATACAAACTTCCCAATAATTTCATGAATATTTGCAAAAACAATAAAAAAAAGTTGAAATTAGGTAGATAAGTAGATTTGGTGCTACATAAATAGTTTTAGTAATACTTTGGTGCTAGTGATATATTTTTTTTTTTTTTTTTTTTTAAAAAAATATGTATCCTGTAGGGCAATATTTTGTTTTACACAAGATCGAATCGAAATCGAAGCAATTTGGTTTCATAAATGAAAAAAAAGGATAATTATTTACGGACTACATTAATAAATAGAAAGATAAATAATCTTTTCAATATCATTACCATATTTTCGCGATTAATTATGATTTAAGTTAATGTATCTGAAACGCTTCAAGAAATTTATCAAAAATTGAACGGAATAAAAATGGTTTCATCGCATGTGCAAGATATTAGAAATGATTTATCTGCTTTTTTGTTGCTAATTGATGCTACAGTAGAGAATTTGTCGGAAAATGCATAACAATTAAGAAGGATTAACTAAGTTTCCAAGCTGAAATATTGGCTACTAACGTAAACTTACAAAGGCTAGAAAAGGAGTCTAAAAAGTGTAATTTGGTGCTCTATAATTTCGATCCTAGAAACAGAGGTTCTTAGTTAGGAGAAGATGTAATAAAAGCTCCGAACTTACATATGGCAAATTTAGGGCTTAAAATGACTGACATTAGAGACATTTTTTGTTTAAGCATCAAACAAGGCACGCAACCAGGGCCGGTTAAGTTCATAATCGGTTATTTCCACCAAGTGCTCATCTGAAGGGGGGGGGTGGGAGGGGTCGTGGTGCTAATTCCAATTATACAGAGCGTGAACTGTCTATCCGTAATTGCCTAAAACCATTTCTTGAACGTGCTAGAGGAGAAAATATAGATGCAAGACTAAAAGGGGAAAGTTGGATTGGTCAACAATATTTTACATATAGCTTTGATAAATAATCCGAAACGGAGGTTACGAATACTCCTAATATAGAGTCATCAGGGAGTACCATAACACGTTTTAAGGAAAATGTGAGATAAAAGTATTACCGTAAACCCAAGTATGTAGCAGTGCCGCAAAAAATTTATTAGCGATTTTGGCTTCTGAGATTAATCGGTTTAACCCGGAAGAGCCTTGCAATTCAAGATCGCGTTCAGGATCTTCACCCTTAATTCAGTCTTTCTTTAGTGTAGCGGAGGAGCTTAGTAGTGATAACGGATTAAATGGGGTTAACAGTGAAACTCTGGTTATTAAAAAGGGTTCCACATCACCTTTTGTTGTGCCTGTGGGGGCTCCCAAGCGTAATAGCTAATACGTTATTAGCCCAGATGACCAAAGTAGAATATCATCTTAAATGTCATGATTTTTCAGTTGTATCATTAGTAAAAAAGTGGCTGGAAAAAGAGTAGAGAATAGAAGGTTTTTCTTATTTTGGATCTCAAAGGAAGCGTTCACAGAATGGTAGAATTTATGGAGGAGAATCATTATTGATAACAAAAAGATGGCGAAATGTATCTCGGTTGAAAAGTTTTTCATGTAATCTAGTATGGGTGCCCGTATCCTTTGGTAGTAACTCGTTTATTTTTTGTTCAAAGTATTTACACCCGGAAACCAGCAATTTTAGTGATGAAGATACCTGGGAGAGATTGGAAAATGAAATGGACCGTTTTTCAGAATATTTTCCGTCCGATTAATTTATTTGCCTAGGGGATTTTAACGGATATTCAGGGGAGAACAAAGAAGCCCATGAAAAGGAGGTGGATCTCATAGTGGAGCAAGTGAATGGAGTTTACATGAATAAGGTTTGATAATGATAGGGAGAAGAAGTTGAAAAAGGTACTAATTGAAGATGGATTCATTTATTCAACAGAGCGAGGAAATGGCAAGGGAACGGGATATAGTAGGTTCTGCTGAAGTTTTGATGGGGATTTTGTACAAGATGGGAAGTAAGGTGGCACATAGAAGAAAAATGGCAGGAGTGCTGGTTTAATGAGTTTTTTTTAACAGGAATGTGAGAAAAAGAAGGTTTCAGAAGCTTTTAGATTGCTTAAGGCTATTAGTAGAGTTGATGTTGAAAAACACTGCAGGCTCTTAGGGCAAATTAAATGGGATATAAAATGCTACTTAAAGTGAAAAAAGAGATTTCTGGAAGAGGAAGAGAGCAAAAAAATATGGAAAAATTTAGCGTGAATAATGCAACGGAATTCTGGAAGTTAGTTGGAAAATCAATGGGAAGAAGGTTGACTGATTCAATTCCTCATACCAATACCTGGCCAGAATGCTTAGAACAAAATATGACGAGATATGCACCAAAGGGGACGAAGAAAGATCTGAAGGGGAGATGGATAGTTTAGAAAAGACAGCCGATATGGAGTTGAATTCAAAGGACGCTAAACTACTGGAGCCGGTTGAAAAAAAAAAAAATAAAAAAAATATGGCATCCCCAGAAAAGCAAGAGAGGAAATTCAGCACCGGGCATCGACACAGTACCAACTAAGTTGTTGGAATGGTCAAGAGCATGCATATTGCCAGTGCTTGCATCGATATTCTCTGCATTTCTAAGCACACCTCTGTGGTCGCAAATCCGGCAGATATCAGCTCTGATTACATGATTAAAAAAGGAGAAAGAAAGCTACACAAGAACGACAGGGGGATAAGTATAGGTAGTTCTATTAGTAAGCTATTTTGTAGAGTGCTGTATAAAAGGATGGATAAATGGTTGCATTGTAAAGGTAGATTAATCGAATGTATCCAAAACTTCTGTGCTTAATGGGTGGTTGATAAGCAAGAGAAGAAGGAATACCCACTCCTCCAGCACTCTTTTTGACAGCCTTTTCCATTGAAAACCAACCTGCATTAACTATTATAAGAAGCGTATGGACCCCCTGTTCAGCAAACTAGTATTTACTAAAAAAATTTCTGTCTCTTGCTGTTTCCTGAGAAAGCAACACTGAAAGCTGAAAGCAACACCTACCATGTTCTTTTTTAATATTCTTTCTTTTTATAGGCTATTGCAGGTCGACAAAAAAAATACAGTGTAGATAAAATTAGGCCAAGGGCATTGAATATAGAAAGAGGCAACTAGAAAAGGACAAGAAACTTTGCAGGCCAAGCTAGCAGCCATGCGTTGTCCAATTAACATACATTATCAATTATGCACTTTTTTTCAACATTCATCATGGTGCAGAACAGCTGCAACCTAGTAAAGAGCGAACCATAGCCCATAGCAATCACAAGTTTAAAAATGCGTTAAAAAAAACTGCCTTGTGAGAAAAAATTGTCATCTGACGCTGAATCCGGAATGGTAACTATTGTTTTGGTTAATCTTAAAAGTGAGTTTCCTGCGGAAAAGAATGTATGGTGATTTCGAAAAAGAGCCTGAAACCCCCTGAAAATGGCGTCAGATCCTTTTTCTTTGCAAGAGAAACCTTTCTCTTTGCAAGAGATTTTATAAAAAATTCTTCATATACGAAGTCTAACAAGCCGTTTGAGATTGAGGTGTATTCTGTTATTCTGATTCAAGCAAAGCCAACGCGCCTGTGCTCTTAGAAAAACTATGTGGGGGAGTGGAGTAAATTTGACTTTTGTGGACGAAATTCTGATACGATTTTTCCACCTTGCTCCAAAAATTCTGCATTTTTGCATTTATGAGCTTGAAATATTAATATTCAAGAAAAACCCGATTTTTTCGGGTTTTATCCTCAATATAAAATATAAAAGCTTCTCCGTCAACTAGAAATTATCCTCAATATAAAAGTAGTGTATACCCTAATACTAGCCAACATCCTTTAAAAAAGAAACATTTAAAAATCAAAGACGCATTCATCAGCAAAAAGAAGACAATATTTTACAAACAACAATTTTACAATCAACCACTTTAGGCTATCAAACTTAAAATGATCAGAAACTACTTTGAATGAAAAAATCAAGGGAAAAAATTCATCAAATACTTGTTTATATTCATTTTTTACATTTTACGAGTCAAACAGTATTTTTCTTTTGGGGGGAGGGGAGGGGTCATTATCTCTTTAATAAAGACAAAATATTATGAACTGAAAATATCGCTTTGGCAATTCATTTTTCTTTATGAGCAATTTTTGTGTATATATATATATATGTATATATATATATATATATATATATATATATATATATATATATATATATATATATATATATATATATATATATATATATATATATATATATATATATATATATATATATATATATATATATATATATATATATATATATATATATATATATATATGTATGTATATATATCATATACTAAATAATTATATACTAGATATTTGAAATATTGGATTATTTTATAATTAAACTTCTATGATTTTAGTAGTACAGACCTATAGCTGCACAGATGCAATGCTGTGACGAATCCGAATCCCAGGATTTGGATTCTTCGACCAGCAAGATCACCTTTCCAACTGACTCAATCTTTTGAGGGTCTCTCAGGTATTTGTAAGTGAATTTATACAGAAAATTCAGCGAAACTGCCAGCATATACTGAGCTAAATGTGAAAATGGCGTAATTTCAATATTTCAAAAACTCTTACTGGTATTTGATTGAAACTTTCCATAAAATGGTCAGGAGGGGGCCGAACGAAAACAAAACACTCGTGCACATAAATGTCAGAGACAAGTGCATTTGTGTATCTCAGGAACGGCTTCGGCAGAAATTTTGCAAAGTTCCCGTAAATTCTTGATTTCTGCAAAAAATTCGTCATAAATCAGGTAGCGATTCAGTAAAATTTACGAAGATCGCCCCCTCCCCCCAATGAAATGAGTCTTGGGACGCCCCTGCTTGTGTGAAAAGGTAAAAAAAGGCAATGAACTGTTTCCCAAGATGTCCCCATTCCCTACTGCTTCTCACCCGTGCATTTAAAATTAATAAAATTACCCATTTTTTTGGGCTATAAAGGTGTTAATGGCACGAAGTTCAACCCCAAAGAGGTGGAAACCAAGATGCACTAATGCAAAAATTGAAAGAATTACACACCCACCTCCTAACAGAATTCATTGCTAGTCCAAGCTTTCAACTTAGTCAGTCAATTTCGAATATGTGTCATTACTGTCTGATGGCTTACGACCGTGTTATCAAGGTCCCTCATATTCCCAAACATGATATTTCACATCTTTACTACTATTTGACAAAACTAACTATTTATATATTAATTGTTTCTTTGACTTTATTTTCAGTTTTTAAATTGTCTTACTCCTTTGATCCCCAAATTTTAATATTCGAAAAGTTTTTTAAACTTTTAACATGTTAGACGTATTGGTCTGTTTTATAATTATTATTCTATTAATTTAGCAGTACAGATTGATGAGCTTAAAGATACGGTTCATCATTTTCTAACATAAAAAAAAACAATACTAGGATTCTAGAACTATGAATTTGAGTAAGATCACCTTCCCAGTTGACTCAACCTTTTTATCAGGGCTCCTTAAGTGATTCCTGACTCTAGGAACATCAAGTAGTAAGTAAGTACATGATAAGATATAAGAATATGAAATAATAAAGTTTTACCTAAATAAGCATTTCAATATTTATTAAGATAAAAAGTAAATAAAATGTCTCGAATTTATTTTCTTGTTTGTCGACCCATGGTGAGGTTTCTTGGCCGAGTAGCAAAAGCTATACAGGCAGAAGAAGAGCTTGAATGAGCAGTAAAATCTTTTAGAGAGGGTTGAGCAAAAAGGGTAATTTATTGAAAAAAGTAAAAGGTTCTATTTCTTTTAAAATGTAAAAAGTGGGAGAAAAACAAGAGGCATAAACAACAATTTTACAGAGAATAAAACTAATTTAAGGTTAAGAACCCTTGATTTTTATTTTAACTTTACAATTACAAGAAGCCATGTCTGTTGCAACGACTTTTTATGTAAAACTGAACGCCATTACACAAAAAGAGGGCAACAGTACAAGCTTACACTAGGTTAGTTTGGAAATTTACTGCTCAGCTCTTTAATTTCTTAGCCTAGAAAAGAAAAAGGACGTTAATCGATGGGAGATAAAAGACATATATTAAGAGAGAGAGAGAGAGAGAGAAATAAATAAGTGGAAAGCACTTCAGGTCTTCAAGTATATTGCAATTGAAAATAACTCAATAACTATTACAAAAAACGCGTAAAGATGTAATAAAAACAAAAAATAAAGAAATATGCATTTATTCATATTTCGAAATGCCTCGAAATATGTATTTATTGTATGAGAAGATGTATGTATTCTCTCGAAATGTGTATCAGAAGAAGTATGTATTCTCTCGAAATGTGTATGAAAAGAAATATAAGTTCATTTTTAAGGAGATTTAGGGAAAACAGTATACAGACTAGAGCTGCCTGGGGGAAATTAAAGCCAAACAGAGTTGACGATAATTTTTTTCTAACGTTTTTTTTCTCTTCTTTCTGCCCTTTGAAGAGGATTTCTCCTCCAAAGTTTAAAGTTTTATCACATTGTATTGATTCAACTAATATGTAATGCATGTGTTGTCTTAGGGGTAATACATAAACTAAGAAAAATTAATCAGAAATTAATTATGTTCTTAAGTTACCAATTAAAACACTTGAAAAGTAGTTTTGGATAGTAATAATATTTAGGTGGCCACCCTGACACCAATAGAACTATTCTAGGGTAACTATCATTTCCTAGCTTCCTTAAATACTCTAGTCAAAAACATAAACATTCTCTCTGTGAGAGAGAGAAAGAGAGAGAGGGAGAGAGAGAGAGAGAGAGAGAGAGAGAAAAAAAAAAGAAGAGATATTGGAAGACAATTTTTTTTCCAAGAAATTGTTTCCAAAATAATTTAGGGTATTTCTACAAAATTGACGGAGGCTAATGTTTCAAAAATTTTTTTTTCTAGGAAAGCATCATATTTGTTTCGAATGTTGTTACATGTTTTACGAGTATGTACAGATTTGGTCTTCTAGAGGGGGTTTATTACAACCCTCAGGGGCACCATAACCCGAAAACGCAAAATTGTTTTTGCAAAAAGTGCAGAGTAGAAAATGTATCTGATTATAAAACAAAAATTGATTTTTGAAATTATATACGCAACTCGTGCTTTGACTTTTAAGAGCACAAAATGTATGAAAACCCTCCTATATAACTGAAAGATGACTTTGGTACAATCTTAGCTATATTACTGGTAATATTATATCAATTTCCAAAATTATTTGCGCTACTAGAATCTGGTAATAAAACCAAAACAAAGAATAGAAATGCGACATCATGTTTATGACTCTATTAAATTTCAGATCCTCTAAGGAGGGTTGCATTTAATAAAATGATCATCCTGTATATCTTGGGGTCTGATAACAAGGATACGAGAACGGTAGGCTCGAGCCCCTTATTTGTGGGAGAGGAAGACCCAAGAGATCGGTGGGTGATAACAAAAGGCAAGCTCAAATCAAATATGAAAAAAAATTGAATGCAAAACTCTTGAATTTCAAAAACAAGAGCAAAACTATTAAATATACTTCACCAAAGTAGAAACAAATCTTTTGAAAAATTGGGAGAGGGAATAAAAATGGAAACAAAACCAAAAAATTAGATATATACCAGCAGCACAAATATCAGAAGGCTCTTTCATATAAGGCTTACAGTCGACCGTTAATTTTAGATTTCCCTGAACATCATGCTTTGTCTAATTAACATACATTATCAATTATAAACTTTTTTTCAAAATTCATCATGGTTGTAGAACAGCTGCAACCTAGTAAAGAGCGAACCATAGCCCATAGCAATCAAAAGTTTAAAAATGCGTTAAAAAAAACTAACTGGTGAGAAAAAATTGTCATCTGACACTGAATCAGGAATGGTAACTATTGTTTCGGTTAATATTAAAAGTAAGTTTCTTGCGGAAAAGAATGTATGGTGATTTCGAAAAAGAGCCTCAAACCCCCTGAAAATGGCGTCAGATCGGAATTAAAAGTACACCATTGGAATCAGCATGGTCCAAAACCTTTTGTAGGATATTACAGTAGCCCACCTTGAACACCAAGGAAAATGACTTTTTTGCATGGGTAGCACTAATATCTCCTTTCTTTTTTTCACCAGGGCTAGCAAAGGACTAGAACATCATAGAGATGTTTAATGGCTCATTTGAATGGAAATTAAATTTGCTAGTGCCCTTTTTAAGAGACCAAAAAGATTGGAGGGCAAATAGCCCCCCTCCCCCCAAACTAGTCCTATAAAAATTTTGAGACAGCCATTTTGTTTAACATAGTTCGAAGGTCCAATATATATGCTTTTGATGATGATATGGCCCTCCATAGTCCCTGAGGAAGGGCTATATGTGGTATCGGGCGTATCGATATCGCGCATATCGGTATCGCATGCATCGTATCAGAAATATCGGTATCGATATCCATTGTTACTTTTTCAGTCATTTTCTAGCCTCATTTTTTAAAGCATGTCCCGGCATGGTATCATGGTTGCAGCGGTAGCTGCAACCTAATTAAGAGCGAACCACAGCCCATAGTAACTAAAAGTTAAAAAAGACGATTTGAAAAAAATTGCCATCTGACAATGACTCAGGAATGTTAACTATTATTTTGGTTCGTCTTAAAAGTAAAATTTTTTTGCGAAAGGAAATTTAGGATTTGAAAAAAAACCTCAAATCCCTTGAAAATGGCGTCAGATCAAATTAAAAAAGTCCCATTGGAATGAGCATCGTCAAAAACCTCAAGGAAGGGCTACAAGTAGGATTGAAATATGAAAAATAAGAAAAAATAAATTAAAAATGAGGACCATGTCATCCAGTGGACAGAAAAGAAGCAAAAATAACAGAAGCAAATATTTCGTCAGGAATTTCCACCCAGGTCTTCAGTCCTCAAAATAAAGAAGAAAAACTAACATCTTGGAGCAACTCTTAACAGAGCAGAAGAGAAAACTTAACAGGCCAAAATAAAGGGAGGGGGTTCATGGCTGAAATTGGTTAAAAAGCTGATTAATGGCTAGATCTTTGAAACTATTCACTTAAAAAAAAAAAAAAAAAAAAAAAAAAAAAAAAAAAAAAAAAAAAACTGCTCTTCAAGGGCAGTAGGCGCCCAAAACCCCTACCCCCTTTGATATGACCTAGTGCAAAGTGGTATTCTTTTCCTTTCTCCAAGCTGAGGATTTCGACTATTGAAAGGAAATCTTCATTGTTCTTTGACTGAAAAAAAATTTTGGAATGGATAATAATATAAAAATTGACCAGTAGTAGAAATTCAGAAGTAATATGCTAATAAAAATTCATTTTTTAGCTCGGGACTTTCTAATTAGAATTTTAAGTCGATTTTCTTTATATATATAATACTGTGAATGTCCAAAATCTGGTTAAAGGTGACACTTAGCAGTGAATGTCTGCAATAATTTTTTTTCTGACTGGATTCAAATTTTTCAGTCTTTGGCAAGCTGTGGTGGTAAAAGTTAAAGTTAGTTTATGTTTATTCAGGTTCAGTGCTGTAACAAGTACTCCAAATTTTTACTTAAGTAACAAGTACCAAGTACTATCAATTTTTTTACTTAAGTATCAAGTAATCCACCAAAATTGTACTTAAGTAGTTCAAGTAATAAGTAGTCTGAAATAGTACTTAAGTAGTACTTCAAGTAATCAAATTATATGATGTTAAAATTAATATTGAGCTAAAAAAAAAAGGGAATTCTTCCATGGGAGGCTCTTTCCAGCACAACAATCACACACTTACGCCACTGACACTCAGGTTAACTTAATGGTTTCATTTCTTATATTAAAGAACGAGTACAAAAACAGAATCAAATTGAAAAGGTGTGTTTTTTCCAACTCTACTTTTCCAGCATTATCAACATCATTAAGGTAAAAAAAAAAGCTGGAAAGAAACGGAAATAAATATCCCGTTCTCAACGGATCTTCCAGCGATTCACTCAGTCAGAAAATCGTCTTACCACATACGGTATATATAGTCAGTCGCTCAGTGCCATTCTTCAAAGACAGTTTCGCAAAAGGAGCTGATTCTGACATCTGCTTTTCAAAAGGTGACATTAAAATAGGTTGAAAAGGAAACCATCAAAACAGTAAAACGAACTCTCAAACTACGTCCATATTTTGCTGAAAAACCTTGAATTTCTCATTGGCTTTCAACAAAACGAGGCTCTCAAACCTTCCGTCCGCCAAGGACTTACGCCTTGGACTCATTATAATGCCACCTTTCGAAAAGAGACGCTCAACTGGGGCCGATGTAGGAAGTATACAATTATACTTCCGAAACACTGAATTCACTGCCGGGTACTCTTGTAAGATCGAGAGAGTCTTTCGGGAATCACTGAGATATCTCAGAATCTCGATCTTGACCGTATTTGCCACAGTTGGTTGCTGAGTGCTTGTTCCTGATTCGTCGTCCGAAAAGTCAAAAAAAGCCTCAGGAGATCTCTCAAGAACTATGCCACTGCTTTTTTCACTAGTGGCACCCATTTTCTGCTTCATTGTTATGGCCTCCTCTGTCATCAAACCCAGCACCAGTTCCTTGTGTTCTTCTTTCCCAAACTTGTCCTTGAAAAACGGCAATGACCACGTAGCAAGATGGTAGTCCGAATGAACCGCTGGAGATCCACTGAGAAACGGAAATCTTTTTCCAAGTCCTTCGAGCAGCGTCTGGGTTAAGACCCTTGTGAGTTTGACACTTTGGTGCAACTTCACCAACTTCCTTTCCAAGCACTTGATAGTTGGGAGAACAGTCCCGAAATAGGCTTTCTCCTCACCCTGAAGCATATCTAGGGCGATTGCTATGGGCTCAAGGACTGAGACGTACTCAGCAAGAAATTCAAGCTCACTTGTTTTGAATCTTGGTTTTTTCAAGACATCACACACTGCTGAGAGCTTTCCAGCCATGTGACACTCAAGAATTCTTTTCAGTGCATCGTATTCAGAATTCCATCTTGTTGCGTTGGGTCTTATCAGCTTTTTTTCGAAGACCTCTTTCAATAGGTCATTGTTTTTTGAGCTGTGGCTTAGGGAATTCCATAAGCCCTGACACTTGCTCTTGACACTCTGCAGATTTCTTTTGTAACTCACGTCCGTATTTGAAGCATACTTGGCATCTGTGGTGGCCAAAAGGTTCAGGGTATGACTAGAGCAGCGAAAGTGTGGAGGTAAGTACATACCTATATTACCTAATGAGTCCGATCTGCCATCATTCCCTTCGGGCTCAGAAATATCGCTATCGTCATCATTTGTGTTAACAATACGGTCGGGAAGATCAGAATAACTATCAGAGGTCCCTCTAACCCCTGCTTCTAGTTCATCTTGGTCTTGTGCACCACTTCTGGGATTGACACTAGAACCCAATTCTGGTTCCCCGACATCAGTCACATTCACCCTGTCAAAGATCTTACCAACGTCAACAACATCTAATTCTTCGGATTCGGAATCCATGCTTTCTTCATCAGGTGTGTCACTCTCACTGGTTGCAAACTCAGAGCTGGATTCTTGCTCCTTTGATTTTCCTAACTCCTTAAAAGCTTTGACGAAGTTTGAAGCATTGTCTGTTATAATTGCCCGAATTTTGCTCAGATTCTTGTCAAGACCATATTCACGAAATATTGCAAACAGCAAGTCTGAAATTCTGTCGAAGGTATGCGCTCCAGCAAACCTTCTAACTGCAAGCACCATAGGCCCAAATTTGTTTTGACTATCTAACACATGAGCTGTTACTCCCATAAAGCTCTTATTATTAGAAGACCAGATATCACACGTCATAGTGACATAGTCTACTTTTTCAAAGAGCTGAATCATTTCTTTCTTTACAACTAACAGAGACTCATCAATTTTACCGGCCAGAGTTTTCCTTGACATTATTGGTCTGATACTTGGGTTTATCCCCAGAATCATTTGCTTAAATGCATGACTTTCCACTGTAGAGAGTGGGCGCATGTCAGACACTATGTAATTCATAATCAACTCATCAGCCCTTTTTTTCGTACATTTCTTTTTTTCAAAGAAAGAAAAAGGTGTATCCTCTTGCTTAGGCTCGGGGATGCTTTCATCGGTTGCGTCATCAGCAGAATCAATGGTCTGCTCATCTCCATCTCGCCTCCTTTTTTTCCCAGTGTTCACTTTGGAGAATTCAACATAGGTTGAAGGATGAGCCGTCTGAAAGCAGACATAATGTTTAGTTTTGCTATATGAATCAAATCCAAAGGCTCATTGCTTTTCCACAGGATCCACTGAACATTGAAACTGCAGTATAACAAGTATAACAAATATGAATGAACCATCACTTTCTGAAGGTTTGATGGTTTGGTTTTGTCAGTCAGGAACTCAACTACTTTGAGACCATCACCTGATAGAGGGAAGTTCACCTAATGTGAGGATATGTCCCTTGTCACCTGCTTGTCAGTGAATGCCCAAAATGAAATGATTCCCAGGTCCCAGGTACAGCCATATACCTCTCAGGAGGAGATCTTCACATTCTCCTCCTGAGTGGAAGGTTCCTTTACTTGGGAATAATCTCATTTCAGACATTTACTAACTAGAGACATATCCTCTCATTAGGTGAACTTGCTTGTATCCGGCAATAGTCTCAAAATACGAGTTCCTGACTGGGTTTGGTGGATCCTTCACAATAACAACAAACCTTCACATTACTGCAGATTCAACAATTACAATGATCACCATAGAAAACCTTTTTGCAGCTTAAACTTGGACCATCCTCTGCAAAAAAGCAATGAACCCTCATGTTTCTGCAGCATCGTTGAAACATCAACATCAACCGAAAATTTGTCCAGAAATAAACTGAGTTGTTAGCAATATAGAAACATAGTAATATAACAACTAGCCTATCATCAAACTTGTAAATAGCTTATGGACATATCCAGGCATTAGTTGAGCTGCAGTTAAACTGGAAGCAGGTTAACTGAAAATACAATAAGGTATGTAGCCTGGGATATCTGGCCTATGTAACAAATAGCCTATGTCTAAGGATTTCACTATTAATACATTAAATTTAATGGGAAAAATTAACATTCCTGCTATACTAGCTTCTCAATCTCAACAAAATGCCTAGAACCCAGAAAATAAAGGTTAGACTATACAACAATATGTAATTGTGATAAAAAAAAAAAAGAGTTGTTGGTTTATTATATAAATCACCTAAAAATCACCATTGGTTTAGTATATAAACTATCATAAAATGAAATTTTTATTAGGGAGATGGAGAATTTAATGGAAAATTTGAATAGTGAACCTAAATATAAAGTGCAAATGGGAGATTTCAATACTGACTTCCTTAAAAGTTCAGATTGTCCAGATTTTCTCAATTTAGTAATTTCTTCTTTTCTATATCCACTGATAACTATCCTTACATGAGTTACTGGGAAATCTGCAACACTAATTGACAATATATTTGTGGATGAAAATCTAATTGAATGTTTGAATGCTGGTGTATTAATTATGGATGGATCAGTAGATCACAAGCAGGCAAGCCTATTAAGCTTAGGCTATACAAGCCCAATGGACATTGTGGCTTGATGCAATGCTTCCAATTACTTGATTTTACTTCAAGTCAGGAAATGTAAAATGGGGCTAGGTCAGGAAAATGAAATTTTCAGTAGACTAAAGATAGGCTTTGTAAGGATAGACTAGTCTAGGCCTAGTAATAGCAAAACATATTTTTAGCTCTAATATTTATTAAAGGGGAGAAATCAGATAAAGAAAAAAAGGAAATATACCATTAGATTTTCTATTTCCTTGTCTATTCCCCCACAAAGCCAGATACACCTTTAGGCTTAACAAAACAGTTTGATTTTTCTTTAAACTAGCTTTATTTGGTAATACACATCAGCTGCTGATGAAGAACTGGGTATATTATCCAAGCACCCCTGGTGTTTGGATAATCACTAACTTTGGACAAGCAACCGAGCATAATTTGATTCAAATAGAGCCTATATTTCCAAGCAAGCTCTTAGTCTTGCATATGTATAGATTTAGATTACCTTGTTGGGATTAGCTCAATTTGATCTCAGAAACTTTTTTATACTGAAAATTAAGCTTAAAGAAAAGTTAGCAAACCCTAGTAGCCTATTTTTTCTTTACAGCACATGTCTGGGATTGAATCTATTTATGTTTGAGTGGTTTTGTATCCTACAAGGCCTATAGGATCATGTGTTTAAGATTGGGCAGTATTTTCTAGAATTAGCCTAGGCTATGCTTAAACTAAATTGTGTATTTGTCATTAGACTCTACTATTAACTATCAATGCATTCAAAACATTCAGCAATCCATATGGCTAAAATATTCAGCCTAATCAAATAGCCTAGGCTAGCCTACTTGTTCAAGAAAATTTGATACTTCCTTTGAGTTCTGCAAATTAGCAAGTTCTGCAAGTTCTGCAAGTTCTGCAGTTCTGCAAATGGAAAACACACACAAAAACAAAAATTATATATGCATTCTACATTCTATAACCATTATTCCAATCCCAATCAGCCTCATACACAACAATCTCAATACACAACTTAGCCTCAAGATTAACACAGAGAAGCCAAGGCTCATAGCAATCCATTAGTTTTCGTAAATGTAAAGCTGCTGGTTGCTGGTTCCGAGACCCTTTTGAATGACACCTAGCCTACCACAACTAATTTCGGCCCATTCTGGTTCGTTGAACATTCTTCTCCTGAGGTGAAGTTAATCAAGCTAGGTGTGGGGTAAATTGTGCATTAATTTCATAATGCTGGATTAACAGTAAGCTTAGCCTACAGGAGATCCAGGCTACACAACTCTAGCCTAGGTTTGTTCAATCCAATCTGAACGATATCCGAATAGACCAAAACAACAAACAGATTAAAATTGCGTATGGTGTGTAGGTTGTGTTGTAAGGAAACTACTGGGCTATCTGTATGGTGATACCTGTCAAAGTTTAAGAGAGAAAAAAATTACAAACAGACATAAAAAGGACAAGGAGACTTACACGCAAGTGTTTGTGGAAATTTGAAGGTGCATGCAGGTGTCCTTTGAGAACCCTGTTGGGACAGTTCTTGCACCATGCACTAAGTGCGCCATCTTTTTCGATTTGTCCTTTTACAGCAAAATATTTGCCTTGAAGAATAAACGGTAATTGTTGTTTGCCTGCGTCAGCCATTTTTTTTTTGACACCTTTTTTCTTATTCTTCTGAAATGCGCTCGACGTAAACGCAAAACAAAAGAATTAAATAAACCAAACACAGACCCACCAAACCCAGAAAATAAAAAATTTGCAAAAAAAAAAAAAAAAAAAAAAATGGAACGGTTACTCGTAATTTATTTGAAAAATTACTTTACTTTTATTTTAAAAATGAAGTAATAATTAGCTGCAATTTTTTAATTAATTAAAAGTAAAAATTAATCTGTGGAATTTTTAATTAAGTACAAGTACAAGTACTTGAAAATTTTACTTAAGTAGTACTTGAAGTAAAAGTACTTCAAGTAAGTTACAGCACTGTTCAGGTTGCATTAAATAAGGTTATGAAATCAGAAATGGACTTAACTTAACCAAACCTAGCCCAACCTAACATGTCATTGTTAAACCTTGAATTAAACTGAAAAAGTTGACTGGCAACCCTGACTAAATCCAGGAAGAACAAAAGGAATTTTGGACATTTACTATAGCATATATGGCATCTTATATGGACAAAATTTGCCTTATTTTCGAAAAAAGAGGGAAACACAGAGGTGCCAATTAGGGGTGGGGGGGGGGGAGGACATGCCCAACTAGACTTTGAAAATTACCTTTTATCTATGTTTCACAGCCATTTTCTTACATTTCACAGCTGATCATTATATGAGACACTGTATAAATGAAGTTTCTCACTCCGGGAACTGAATTTAAACTTTAGTTTTTTAAGGTTTAGGGGGAATAAAAGGTACAAAGGTTTGGTAAGGTTATGTATTTAATAGATGCTATGCTTTACCCCCACCCCCTAATGTGCAAATATATAGCCCAAATTTGTTCATAAACTATTATATTTTCTGCCTATTTTGTTTTATTTCATTAGCATTAACGAAACTTAACTTCTCGCGTGTTTATCGGACTCTACACAAGTACCGAGTCTTGATTCCCCAACTAGTGTTAAGTTTGTTCAGAACAACAAGTTTCTACAAAAACTAACAATTGCTTCATACGAACAGACGGCCCTTTTCATCTCTTAGTTTAGTATCCTCAGTTGAACCTCTCCTTTTCAGTTGAAGAAGACTCATTTTCCTTTACAGCTCATAAAACCTAATTGGAAATTCAGTCAGCTTGGAATTCGGGGTTTGGAGAAAGAATTTAACGCCATTTTCAGTCACGATTGATCTTTAAACAGTTACCAGAAGACCAGAAGTACCATATTTTACGTTTTATGTTTACTCTCTATTTTATAATTAAATACATTATTTCCAGAACTAGAGCGTTATTGGTAGTAACTTAACAGTTCTGTTAACTTACTACCAATAACGCTCTAGTTCTGGAAATAATGTATTTAATCATTACAAAAGTAGTAATACAAGTAACAAATGTAGTGGAAATAACCTTAAATAATAAAAATCCAAAAATTTTGACTTCATGTCTTGGAGCCTTTATCAATGGGGGAAAAAGTTACATTAAAGGAAACCTAACATATAAAGACAAAGACAAAAAAAACACACAAAAAAATAAATAATAGTCTCACCTAAATTGATGTGAACTTTATGTGAGTTTTATTTATTGTTTTTCCCACTGTTTTATTTAACTTACACCCGTTTATCCTCTCTTAACTTATGTAAATCAGTGCAAGTCCTTTATCAGAAAAGTTCTTGAGTAAGTTTCAATTACAATATAATTGAAGACCTGGAGTGCTTTCCAATTATTCGTTCTATTGGGCATATTCCTACTCCTTGAAAAACGCTCTTCATTGTTTGGACATCTATCAAGAAATATATAACAAAAATGCAATCATATATTTGCACACTTTTGTTCAAATACATATACTTTTTAAGACTTCTGGTGAGCGATTCAAAACTGCAAGAAATCCGAAACCAGTCTAAAGAAGACCCCCAGCTAGTTGCACTCTGACAAATTATAAAAACTGGCTGGCCAGTTTGCTGCAAGCTATGTCCTAGTCATGTACTGCCATTTTGGGGAATCCAACACAAACTGTACATCAATGACGAAATCATATTCAAGGGAGACAGGATAGTGGTATCAGCATGTCTGAGATCCGACAAGTTAAAACAGCTACACGCTTCCCATCTAGGGGCGGAGAAAATTAAACAGAGAGCCAGGATGCTCATCTACTGGCCTCGACCGAAAAAAAGACATAGAAAATCTGATTGTCAGCTTCTACACATGCCAAAAAACAGATGGAGTCAACAAAAAGAGCCACTAATCTGCTCACCAGTTTCAGTTCTCTCCTGGCAACAAGTTGCCCGTGACATATTCACCAGACATGGAGCCAGCTACCTCCTAGTGGTGGACTACCATAGCCGCTTTTTTGAAACTGATCTGTTGCGTGAATTAACAGCAGCAGAAGTCATTTTGAAACTGAAGTTGCATTTTGCCTGTCATGGCCTACCCCAGGTCATGATGTACGATAATGGTAGACAATTCGTGTCCCAAGAATTCAAGAGGTTTGCCAGGGACTGAAGATTCAAGTAAAAAACTTCAAGTCCAATATAGCCCCAGTCAAATAGATTAGTGGAAAAGACTATCCAGACTTGCAAGAGCATTATGACCAAGGCAAGTGAAAATGGATCAGACCCATATCTTGGAATTCTGGAATACCTTAGCACCCCAATAGACGGTTTAGCTGCCCTCTCACAGCAATAAAAATTTTAGCACAGAGCGAGGCTTTGAGGAGGAGTCGTTGAAACAACGAAAAATACTGCGTCGCGGTTTCTGAAACATATATTTGAATAACTGTTTCAAACAACCTGGCTCATAATATTTTCTTATATTTGTAGAATTCTGACAAACTACGGCACTTTACTCCAAACACAAAATCAACTCAACAGAACTGAAATAGAAACATGAAAACCTATGAGTGTTCTTCAGAAACTAGATGACATTTAACTCTCAATAGCTTTTATCAGCAATAAAATCAATAACTTTTACCAGTTTTTTAACTTCATTCCAACTCTAAAAAATCAAAAATCAAGAAAGCTTAGTTTTGAGTGAGGCGCAAGTTTTTCAGAATCCTTACAATATAGGGAAATATCATGTGGCAGTTTGTTTTAAACATTTTTCCAAAAATATGTTGCATAGACCGCAAAACAGCAATTTCTTTTTGCACAAGTTCCAACTTCGCTCTTTACTTTCATCAGACATTCTTTTCTTTATATTTTTTTTTTTTCAAAGAAACTAATAAACATAATCTTAGTTTTGCTAAGAAATACGATCTTCACCTCTCTCCTCAGCTTTGCTTTAAAAAACAAGTATTTGTCACAAAAAAAAGTCCATGAGGAATTTATCCTCAACATCCTCGATGAGTTGCAAATAAAGAATTCATTGATCAGTGAAATTAATAAAATAGCTCAGGATTTTCAAAGTAATAAAAAAAAATGTGTTTTCATTGTTTGTGCTTCTTTGAATTTAAGATTTTAGGAGAAATGATAATTAGAAATGAATCGGCGATTGAAAGATTACGCATATTAAAAATAAAATGTTCTATGCCGAATTGAAACTTCTGTTACCAAAGTCACAGAGTCACCAAAGTCACCAAAGTAACATAGGCAGAGCCATTGCCACTAAACTAAAGCGTTTTTTAAATAAGTCTTCTGTATATTATTGACCTTTTCAAATCACGGGTTTATTAGACTAGAAATTTAGGACTACAAGGCAACTTAGACTTCAATATCTTATCACCGCCCAATCTAGCTTTTTAATGCTCTTTTCCACTATAAGTCTAAAAAAACACGTTGAAAACATTAATAGCTGTAAAATAAGCCTTCAAACACCTCTCTACAAGGTTGCCTACAAAATAAATTTTTTCTTGATGAAGGTTCAATATTTTTTTTGTGGGAAAATTGGCATTCTGGAATTTTCTGTTCTTAAAAAAATGATCTAGATAGGTCACGAGTAGAAAATTCGTTAAGAGTCTTAATTTTGGGAAATTAATTTTCCCTGTGGTTTGTCTTTTACTATTCCAACTAAAAAAAATCTGAGGCTTTTTCATGTGTGTATATAATCTGTATTACATTTTTTCTTCTCACAGCAAAGATGATTGGCATATTAACCCAGGGCTGAACATTCAGCAACCACAATTAGACCTATATTACAAAAATACATATTTTATAAAACTGTTCAATAGTGAAAATCCTCTTCTTTGACAGCGAAACTCACAAAAATATCTGGATATTTCAGTCACATACAGAGTGGTCGTCTCCACTTTATGAGCCGAAGATGGTTACCCTGTTTGGGATCAAAATATACAGAGACCTTTTTCGTGATTCACTGTCAAATAAAAGGATTTTCCCAATTGAACTGTTATGCGTCATGGAGAGGCAGTGTGGTCTTCGAAAATAAATACTTAATTAATTGACTTATAGCCCTAATAACAATAATGGCTGCCAAATATAACAATAATGGAGTACTTTATCATCAGTGGAATCCCTCATAACAATTATGTTTGACAAAAGAAAAACAAAAAAACACGAAGAAAAAAATAAAATAAAAAACCAAAACGGGGCTGATTTTCACAATTGGAAAAGGAAGAATGAAAGACAAAGCTGATATTTCAGTTAGGACCTCCGCCAGTCGTTCCCCAACGCAAAAAAAAAATAGTTTCTTGAATTGGGCCGTATCGAGACAAACAAATAGCTGAAACAAAAGATTAAGCAAAATAAATGAAAGACCCTTTTAAAATCCGACTGGGAGAGAAATCATTCCCTAAAAATTAATGAACCATGTCTACTGACCAGATTTGTGTTACTGCGAGCACCGAGGACACATTGGAGGTCCATGTCAAAATATATGTTTTGCGTTTTCGTTGTTTCTTTTCCACTCGCCTCGTTTCGGTAAACAGATATATATTTATTTATTTTCGCACTCGGAATATCTGCAATATCCAGGGACCTCTTACACTCTCAGCATCCACATTGCAAGCATAATCCAAATATATTCCTCCAGATGGGAGGTTAGGGAGTAAATCTCTCATCTCCTCAAAATGATCCACATTTCTTCGGTTTTCTAACTACCTTTGATTGATGATAAATTAGGGCAAGGAGCAAAAAAAAAAAAAAAGAAATAGAAAACAGCTGCCCTTAACTTATTTTGACACTCCTCAGTATTCACTGCCCTTAAACTTTAAAGTGGCATAGATATCTAAATATAACTTTCTTTCTCCCCTGCTGGAGCCAATGTAAGGTTTATTCATTCCTTGTGGACGCGCGCTGGGCTGAGAATCCGTGAATTCGGGTTCGATCCCTGGTGTGGTCAGTTTCTTAGTTTGGGACGCGGGTCAGTGGTGTGACCCGGTAAGCTTAGCCAGAGTCAACCCAGCTCTAAATGGGTACCTGGAGAAATCTGGGGAAGGTAAAACAGGAAGGGTTTGCGAAAGCATAGGTTGGCTGGCCCCCAGCCCCCCATTGCACTTCCTGGCTGAAGGGCCATGAAACGGAGATCAGCACCGCCGGTTTGGACCTTAAGGGTCTAGTGCCGCATCCTTTACCTTTATTCATTCCTTATAACCACTATTTCTTAAGATTTCTCTTTTTGTTGTTTCAAAATTACAAAAACTTAAGGCAGTGCCACTTTTTGTCAGTGTTTCAATGATGAACTACGAAAAATAATAGTGGAAACATTTGACAATGCTCTTAGTCTGTAAAAATTCAAACATTCGTCAACAATCTTTAATTCCAAATATGGAGTAAGGATTTTCAGCACTCGGGACAATATCTGTTCTGCACCGGAGAGCCGACAATGTAGAGAGCCTCTCCCGAGCTACTCCACTGTTTGCTTTCCCAAGACAACAATATTCTCAAAGGAAAGCTACACCTTCTTAACCTGTTTGGTGTCGTATGTTTTTAGCTTTTTTTTTCTTAATTTTTAGCGACGTCCCTTTTTTCTAATTGAGCATCCGCTACAACCAAAGTTACATATGAAGGTGATTTTAATCATAGTCATGACCTTTTATGGTACAATTGTCCATTGACCATTTCAACTATCATGTTAAATTTACACTGCCCTTCGTCCTTGAAGACAAATAAAAAAAAATAATGAACGTTGGATATAAAGTATAACGTTCAATACCTACCTCCATCAGACTTTGGTATTTCGTCAAACTTTTCGGATAATATCTTACTCAAATCGGCAGCTGAAGGTCTAAGATTCGGAAACGGCGAAACGAGACGTTGTACTAACTTTGCCTAAGAACAGATAAACAATTTTTAAGAGGATACATACATAATCAACACATCAATTTCACTTTCCTCTAAGTGCAAATATTTGTTTTTTCAGTACCTTTTAAAAGAGATGTTAGTAAAGATAAGTTTCATTTTTTGCTTTAAGTTAAGTAAATAAATGAGATAGATAAGATTAGCTGCTCTGTGAAAAGAATAGCCTACCTCTCCCCCCCCCCACCCTGACCTGGTTTCAAATAAAAAGTACTTTAATTTTTTCTCAACATGACAAGTCGATACCATTCTTCTTCATTGTCATGCCCAAAACAACAAGAAAGTTGGAAAGCGATTGAGAGGGCACAAACAACGATGAACCAACAGGACCCCCATGCTTTTATACTTGTACTTAAAATGAAAAAAAAAACGTGACAGTGTGCGGAAATAAATAATGAGGGTAATGAAAAATCGGTTTATCTTCCATCAATCTGGTTCTGGATTAATCAGTTTTTCTAATTAATCAGAGTTCAAATCAACTAGAATGAAACCAACGTTCCACTTAACTTTATGCCAATTACTCTATTAGGATAATTATCATTAATTTGTATGAAGAACAAAAATAAAATAGCAAACACTAAGGAAGGGCAACACATAACATCCCATTGGGCTCGCCGAACATACGGCGAACCTAACATAGATCTAAAAGAAAATAAATATATGAATGAAATTATCTCGTATCAACTATATTCAATTTTGGATTTAAAATTCTTCTCATACCTAACACGAAGCATTATATTTGTAATTAACGACTAATAAAGATATTTATAAAAAATTTTGGTTTTCCATTTCCAGCCAAATTGACAACGTTTCCAAAAACAAGGATCAATCCCCCTCAACTTCTTTTTCCAAACCCATCTGATGAAAATTTTGAGATAGACATTTTGTTAAAAATAGTTCAAAGATCAGATAAGAAAAACTCCAGAGTCAATACAACCCCTTAAAGCCCAGGGGAAGGCGTTGTAAGTTATGCCCTAAGGGCATGCATGGCTCTTATGAAAGGGATGTTCGTATAAACTTCATAGAGGGCTCATTTAATTGGATTTTTAGTTACTTTTCTAGTTCACTTTTTAAGAGTAAAAAGATATCCGAGGGCAACTAGCCTCCCCCCTCCACACACCCTTTTTCCCCCAAGCACATTCAGTAAAATTTTTATAATAGCCATTTCAATAAAAATAGTTCAAAGGTCAGATAAGAAAAATTCCGTGTCAACACAACCCCCAGGGCCCGGAGGCAGGCGTTATGAGTAATGCTCTAGGAGCATACGTTATTTTTATGCAAGGGATGTTCGCATAAACTTCGGAGAGGGTTCGTTTGATTTGAAATCGAAAGTTCTAGTTCAATTTTTAAGAGACAAAAAGATTCGAGGTCAACTAGCCACCCCCCTCCACGCCCTAAATGCGACATTTTGTAAAAATAGTTCAAAGTTCAGATAACAAAAACTCCGGTGTCAACACATCCCCCTAGAGCCCGGGGGAAGGCGTCGTAAGTTATGCCCTGGGGGCATATCAAGGCCGTGTCCAGGGGGGGTTACCCGGTTTGACCCCCCCCCCCCCGAAATTTTTGACAAAGTCGAAAATAAGTCAAAAATTAGTTAAACCTAGGTAAAAATCAGTAAAATTAGTCAAAAACTGAGTCAAAATTACCCCCCTCCCCGAAAAAAATCCTGGATCCGCTCTTGGGGCATAATGGTTGTTATGGAAGGGATGCTCGTATAAACTTCATAGAGGGCTCATTTGATTAGAAATTGAAAGTTGTAATTCACTTTTAAGACTCAAAAGTGATTGGAGGGCAGCTAGCCCTCCCCCACGCTCTATTTTTTTTCCTAGAGGTACTTCATATGGCAGGGGTCGTCGTATAAACTTCAAAGGGGGTTTATTCGATGGGAATTCGATAGTTATAGTGCCCTTTCTAAGAGTCAAAAGTGATCAGAGGACAACTAGCCCACCAAGCCCTTTTTCTTCAAATAAATCTGACAAAAAACTTTAGGTAGCCATTTTGTTAAAAATAGTTCAAAGATCATATAACAAAACTCCTTTACGTGTGGCCATTTCGTTAAAAATAGTTCAAAGGTCAGATAAGAAAAACTCCCGTGTTGACACAACCCTCCACCCCTAGGCTCGGAGCAGGCGTTGTAAGCATTGCTCTGGGGGCATATATGGTTCTTATGGAATGTGTGCTCGTATAAAGGTCGGAGGGCTCATTTGATTGTAAATTGAAAGTTCTAGTTCACTTTTAAAGAGTCAAAAGATACCAGAGGGCAACAACCCCCCCCCCTTCATGCCCTTTTTTCCTCAAACCAATCAGATGAGAACTTTGAGATAGCCACTTTTAAAAAATTTTCAAGGATCATAAATTGAAAACTCCGGGGTCAACACAACCCCCCAGGGCCCAGAGAAAGGCGTTATAAGTAATGCTCTAGGAGCATATATAGTTCGTATAGAAGGAATTCTCATATAAACTTAGGAGAGGGCTCATATGATTGGAAATTGAAAGTTCTCGTTCACTTTTTGAGGGTCAAAAGAGATCGGAGTGCAACTAGCCTTCCCTCTCCAAGCCCCATTTTCCTCAAACCCATCCTATAAAAACTTTGACAGAGCCATTTTTTTCAAAATAGTTCAAAGGTCAGATAACAAACACTCTGGTGTCGAACCCCCCCCCCTGGGCCTGGGGGCAGACATTGTAAGCTATGTTCTGGGAACGTATGTGGTTCTTGTGAAAGGGAAGCTCGTATAAACTTCAGAGAGGGTTCATTTTAATGGAAATTAAAAGTTGTAGTTAATTTTCTCAGAGTGAAAAAAGATCGGAGGGCAACTAGCCCCTCCCGCCCTCCACGCCTTTGGGTTTATCGGATCGATAAACCCATCCGATAAAATTTGAGGTGACCATTTTGTTAAAAATATTTCAGCAATCAGATATTAAAACTCCGGAGTCGATACAACCCTCCAGGGCCAAGGGACAGGCGTTGTAAGCTATACTCTGGGTATATATATATGGTTCTTATAGAAGGGATGCTCGTATAAACTTCAGAGAGGACTCGTTTGATTGAAAATAGAAAGTTCTAGTTCACTTTTAAAGAGTCAAAAGAGATTGAAGGTTAATTAGCCCCCCCCCCCACGTTATTTTTCCCCAAACCCATCCTATAAACCCATCCCCAAGCTCAGCAGATACAATTATCTGTTAAAATTCAAACTAAAAACAACCGAAAATTACTGTTAAAGAATAAATGAAACCCAAAACGAACAGAAATTTAATAAACAAGCAATAGCACAAAACATAATAAAAGGAATAATATAAATGAATAAATAGATCTGAAAGTGAGTTATGCTTAGATTGAATATGAAAATCGAGCTAAAATTTTTCTATTGAAGCATAAATGAAACTTAAAACGAACAGAAATTAAAAAAACAATAAATGCGAACAAACATACAATAGATATTAATGTGTGAATAAATAAATCTTTATACGAGTGAAACTTAAATGGAATATGCAAATCAAGCTTGAAACGAACAAAAATCACTACAAACAAGAGTTTGGGTTTCGCCTCCTTCTCTCACAGCAAAAGTCTAAAACCTACTGCTCCATTGGCGCTTTACTGAAAACTATATGCGTCTTGAACAGCCTTGGAAAGTATAAACAACATCAAATTGAATATTTGATGCATAGTGATATTATTTGTTGAAAGATCCATCAGTTCAAGAATTTATTTCACTGTAATCTTGTTTTTATTTTCAATGCTGTAAGAATTGGAAAAGATAATATATGTAATATAATTCGTTTTCAGTTAAGCAACAATGACGCAGTAGGCTTTTGGTTTTTATTTACAGTTAAGGAAGGAGGTAGTATCCCAAATCTTGTTTGTAGCAAAACTATACTCGTCTTGAACAACTTTAAAAAGAGCTAATAAATTAAACTGAATATTTGATTTATAATGATATTAATTGCTGAAAGCTCATCAGTTTAAAATTTTACAACAATTTTAATTTTTATTTTTAATATTAAGTACAAAAAAAAAATTTTTGCCATAAAATTGGTTTTCAGTAAAGCACCACTGACGCAGTAGGTTTTAGACTTTTAGTGAGAGGAGGTGATACCCAAACTCTTGTTTGTATTGATTTTTGTTCGTTTCAAGCTTGATTTGCATATTCAATTTAAGTTTCACTTGTTGTAAGATTTATTTATTCATTTACATTAATATCTATTGTATGTTTGTTTGCATTGATTGTTTATTTGATTTCTGTTTGGTTTAAGTTTCATTTATACTTAAATTGGAAATTTTTTCTTGCGTTTTAAGCTTGATTTTCATATTCAATCTAAGCATTACTCGCTTTAAGATCTATTTATTCATTTATATAATTACTTGTTGTATGTTTATTGCTATAATTGTTTATTTAATTTCTGTTCATTTTGGGTTTCATTTATTTTCTAACAGTAATTTCTGGTCGTTTTAAGTTTGAATTTTAACTGATATTTGTATCAGCTGAGATTAAGTTTAAAATGGCCTTTACTTTTCTTTTGAAAACTTATTTTTCAAATATTTTTTTAAAAATTAATTTACAAGAAAAATGCAAGCTTCCTGGCTCTACTGTTTGCAAACCTGTCAATACTGATATCAATGTCACGGTGGATATTAAGGAGGTTCAAACCACTGAGTCTAGTTTGCCCCGTCTGTACTCTGAGCCAGGTTTTCAGTTTACGTAAAGTTGGCAGATGCCACGTTCACTGGAAGAGATATAAAAATAGCAAGAAGTGAGTTCACATAAGGATATAGATCTCTGTCACACTCCATGGCAGTTTCTATTGCTGAACAAGGAAACATTCCTCCTTCTCTTTTAACCTGAAGACATCTACTTCTCCACACATGCCCTTCTGCTAAAACAAGTGTTGTGCTGGTAGACAGCACGGTTAAGCCAAGAAGTTGACTGTATATACTAGAGATATCTTTGATGGAAGATTGCAGCAAATCCGCAGCAAAACTCACAATATTTGATGACAGCAGTACGGTTAACCGGAAAGAGTACAGCGTGTCTCTCGAGAATCGGCTCTTTAACTCACTTATGACTGTGTCGAGCATAGAAAAAAAAAACAGCACGTCAATATTATTCTTCAGGCGTAGTATGAGGAGGATTATTTCGATGAACCTGTTTTTGTGTAATCCTTGGAACTTCAACAGACAACTAGATCTCATCTGACAATTCTTTTACTTGCTCGAATACTAATGCAAAACTCTTCGTCACACACTTCCCGTCGCTTTTCCAGAACATCTAAAAGATCGGAAACGTGTCCTTCGGCAGTACCCAAGTCTGAAGTCTTCTTCTGGAACAGCCAACTAAGAGGCAAGGTCACAGCAAAAATGCTGCGTAGACAATGAAGGGAAACCGCGAATTCCGCACTATGTAACGTTGTCACAAGCGTCTTTGCCTTCGGAGCGGTTACTGATTCGCTCCAGTGACTGATGTGTTCCAAAGACTGGAAGATTTTTGGAAGTTCAGACACAAACTGCATAAGTGACTTGTGCCGCTCTATCCACAACGTCTAGCACATTCCCGTGAGCTTAGCTTTCAGAACCTTATTCAACACTTAATTTCTCTTAACAAATGCATTAAAAAATGCAAAAACGTCTTTTATAATGCCTATGGCATTTCTGATGCCTGAAACAGCTGAAGTTCATAACAAGGAAAGGTTCAGGGCGCGGTTAAAAAAGGGACAACGAGAAGCGTTTTTAACTTTTTTTCTGAATTTCCACTAAAATACCACAGATGTTTGATACCATCATTGCATACCCATCTGTCCCGATTTCAACACAGTCAAGTAGATTCAAACCCATTTCTTCCGAAAAGCTTAGAACTAGCTGGCAAATCACTTCCGTTGACAGTCGGTTCTTTGTCTGCAGCAGAAATTTCAAAGGTGGCATGACAAACGTCAACAAAACCTATGAAGTCCTAGCGTCTATGGTTATCAAAGGCATAGCAGAGAGCTAAACTAAGTTGAGATGAATGTGACACATCTGTTGTCTAATCAAAATGATGCTGTATTACCTTGCTGGCTTTACTCTCTCTAGAATGACACCTATAAATTATTTCGCAAAACACTCAATCAACTGGTTTTGAGTCGTTTGGCTGGCATAGATAGCATTTTTTCACTATGTTTTCGCTTTTTCCTTTA
Organism: Artemia sp. Qi Xiang Cuo; assembly: GCF_049724085.1. Lineage (NCBI taxonomy): Eukaryota > Metazoa > Arthropoda > Branchiopoda > Anostraca > Artemiidae > Artemia > Artemia sp. Qi Xiang Cuo. The sequence continues at coordinate 74,067,951 of NC_142794.1, read as the reverse complement.
ATTTACTGTGGCCACTTTCAGCATGATAACGTAGTAGTTCTCGGAAGTCTCCTTCGTTGGAAAGCGGCATGTCATTCACGTTTAAGCTTCCGTCATACCTATGGCCCCTTAGTGGAGTATTCTACCTTCCTAGAGATACGATTGATTCCAGAATCGGCTAAAGCCTCTCTCTATTTTTTTGTTACTTGCTTCATTAGCTCTTCGTTAACGCAGTTATTTACAGATTCGTGCGGAGAATGATAGACCCTTAGAGAGGACTTTCCAGATTCTACTACGTCACGATGGTACGGGGAATTATCATGTACTCTCAGGTCTCCAGTAACTTAGCAAATTTTGTGACAGGCTTTGTGACCAGCTTTAGTAGGGCAACCTGTCTGTTTGAACCCCCGCTAGCCCCAGTTCCAAAATGAGGGTATTATTTGCAAAATAAGCCTTTCTGGGCAGCAGAATATACAAGCCAATGGAAACTCTGCAAATGAATATCGTTCAAGTACCTTTTTTCATCTTTCCCCCGCTTAAAATGAACAGAATGTGGCATTTGACATCCAATCAGCAGTATCCACAGCCTCTCCAGAAGCTTGCACTTTATTTGGTCATCAATGGCATGCATTGCACCGATGTGGATCCCAATATCGCTTTCCAGAAGCAGGGTAGGGGGCGGGGGAGTTTTTGGAGGATCACTCTGAACGCTTATGGGGTTAATAGAAGATTGCAAAGCATCCGGAATTTGTCTATGTTCGCCACTTCCAGCAGAACTAATTGAAGAGCTACTTGAAGTTACACTTACACTATCCGTTCTAAGAGACCTTGAAATGACAAAGCTATCAAGCGTCTCTTGTCCGCGCTTTCCCGACAGTAATATCGCTTCAAAGACAGAAGTCCTGACAGACGCACATTCAAAGTTCCCTATACACTGGAATGAAATGTTTGTTTTGACATTTCAGAACATTTAGAGCCGGTTGCGTTGCGTCTCGAACAGGGAGGCAACTGGCGAGAACTAGCTAAAATTCACCAGTTAAACTGTTGCTATGCTATGAGGTGAGAAATACTCGAGGAGGGAACGGCAGTGGAGGAAAAGCTGTGGTATGAATATAATGCAAAAAAGTTTTAGTCTAGTTATAGTAGTTAGAACATACGTTAATACAGATTTCCGCAAGTGCAGTAAAACAAAAAAAATTACAGCCCGTCTAAGGGGGGGGGTCACCCCCTGGATCCACCAGTGAATGCAAATTTGGAATTTGCAGGGGAAAATAACGAAGTTCTACTTCTAAGTTAAATTAAAAGCTGCTGAATTTCAGACCTAAGGCTTGATCAAGGCCAGACCCATGGGGGGTTGTTACCAAGTTTGCACTCCCCCCCCCCAACGGGGATTTTTTTCCGATTAATAAAGATTAGCAAAGGTGCATTTAAACAAATTTTCAATGCCTCCCCAAACAACAACCTGGATAAGCCTCTAGTTTTAAAACATGTTTTAACTTACACCCTCAATAACTTTTGAATTTTTAAAGATGAAAAATGAAATTTCAAAAAGACTACAGTGAAGACTTTAAAGTTTGCTTTTGTTAAATCTAAACACTTATTCAATTCAAGGGTTGAATGCTTCAAGTCCACGGTAGTAGAATTTCCCAAAGAAAAAGAAAACAACCACAAAAAGACAAACACACTTTACACTGAAGATAACTCAAATGTGCAACTGACGTCTCTGCAAATATTTGTAGTCTTTCAAAGAGCAGACATCCCTTCATCTTCCCTTATCTTGTCTGAGCAAATTAGGTGTTAAAAAACGAAAGAAAAAAGATATTCTGATAATAAAACATCTGAAATTTCCATAAAGTGGTAAAGCACTTACAATTACAGGCCAATTTTCTTGAAAATTTTCAGGAACTATTTGATTCTTAAGGTCTGCAAACAGTTTACGACGTTCGTTTTCTGAAGAAAAATTGTGAAACATTTCTGCCAGAATGAATCCAAGGCTGTAAATGTCACACTGAAAATAAGAAGTAATTAACCTTTGCTTAAAAAGATAATTAATAACAACTTTCAGAATTGATCGCTATTAGACCTCACTAAACCAAAACTTGTGGGATACTAATTTGAAGTTTGAATTCTAAAGCCTAATACTAACAAAAAAATTTACATTTACGAATGACGCAGCTTCACTTAAATAAAGTTAACTTGGGACTTCATGGAAATTGAAAGTAGGCTGGACAGAAATGAAACAGGTAATGGTTTTGCACATATGATGATTTTACGGTTGATAATTACAGTGATTTGAGCATTTATGGCACTCAAAATGAATTACTATTACTACTAACAACTCACTATAACACCAAGCCATCTAAGGCCAACACGGCTATGCACACTCTTACACCATCCCAATCTTTTCAAAGCGTCTCTCTTTACACCATCCCAAAGAGTTCCCATTTTCGTTATATCTTTCCTTACAACATCCTCCCAACTTTCCGTACAAGGATAATTTATGCTAATGTGTCATACTTTATCTGCAGAGCGTGTCCTAGCCATCTCAAGCCTTTTCTCACTATAGCGAGATTGAAAGTTGGATTAAAGCACATTGCTTCCAGTTTTCCCGCCTTAAATCATATTCAGCGTATCAGAGAACCCTACTGTGGAGATTTCAAGCTCCTACCTCCAAAAATGTGGAATTTTGTATTTTTGCCAAAAGAAAGATCACGGATGCATGTTTATTTGCAGTTTTTTGTTTTTTCAGAGGTGATTGTATCGACCCAGTGGTCGTAGAATATCACCGTTAAATTTCAATTAAGTAAACTTGAAAATTTCAAGAGAGATGATAAATGTAATTCCTCAACTTGGTACTTTGAATAGTGGCATCAAAGCAAATTGGCAACATTGTGAAACATAACCTACGCTTTGACAATACAATAGAGGATTTTTTTTAACACAATGTAAATCCCCAAAAAAGTCAAATTATACAGGGAATATACGATATTATAGGAGCAATCTTTAAAATTTCAGATTTAAGAGAGGTAGGGGTTACCAGAAAATAGGCGTTGAAGATTTATTTATAAATATTGGAAAAAAAGAAATTATATAAAGATATTCAGTCCATCGAAATGAAAATGTTAACTCTCCAATAGATTGCAAATAAAAATCTTTAGTTATGAAGTAAACTCTAAGTTCAGGTAGTTCAAAATTAAATTCAAAGCAAATGATTTTATTGCACCAAGCAGATTTATTACTGACAAAAAGCCCACGGAGTTGATATCTAGTATCTGTTAGCAAGGGGTCGCGCTTGGGTTAGGCTTTTTAATTAATGACAGAAGTAGTGATCAGTTTCCACGAGGCCCATAGTCACTACTCTTTTCTTCCTTTAATGATTTAAGATGACGAAGAAGGTTTAACGGCGACCCCCTGAGGGCAAGGTGAAGGTGTATGTTACGTAATAGGGAACATATAGGGGGGAGGCATTAATGACCCCCCTCCCACCAAATCTGGATTTCTTTGGCTGTTGCATAATAGGGAATGTTTACTAAGAGATGCAGGTGCATGTTACATAATAGGAAATGTTTTCTAAGAGAAACAGGTGTTAATTAGTTAATTGGGGTTACAGGAGTTTAAAACACCTCAGATGGTCAGGGAAAACCCTTTCAGATCCGCTAGTCAAGATGCAAACGTTGTATAATACTATTTTTTCTTAAAAAATCTACGAAGACCAGAAAAACCTTCAGGGGTTCAAAAAAAGGCATGCTCCCAATTCTTCATCACCCAATATTTTCATGCTTTACAGCCATTTTGTGCCAGCAAACTAAGGATTTTTTCCGTCATTTTTTATAGACGGAAATATTAGAGAGACTATACATATATTAATTTTCTTAGGTACAAACACTTATTGGTGAACATAGGGTGTACAGACATTTTGAGGAAACAGAAGCGTCATGCAATCTGCTATCATTCTAACGGGTACCGAGTAATTTTCTATTGTCTCCAGGTGGCATAAAAACGGGTACTAGAATGGCATTCCCATCAGTATTGTATTAGATTCTGAACATACGACAAGGATTTAAAAAATGGACATGTGCCAAAGATACCAGCAGGTAAGCCTCATAATCTACATACCCTCCCTCCCCCCCCAAAAAATATAAATACCCAAATTTAATCTACTGTAATTCTATATATTGGAATAACAACTAAAAAACCCCTCCCCCTGCTATTGCATGGTTCTCTCAGTGATAAATTTATCTAAATTTAATCAATAACTCCACGCCACATCTTAAACCACTTTGAAGCGTATTTTATAAGAAGAATAAAAACTCCACAAGCATCTGCATGAGTTAAAGGGTTAATGATACCTTCCATCATGTAAAGGCTTAGTTTCTACTGAACAGCTAGTCTTGCGATAATTGCGTGAAAAAGGTTCTTACCAGCTGGTAGATTTAAATACTCTCATATTATGAGTGTTTTACAATTTAGAAACATTTTTCTGATCAAATTGACCAACTTATGGTAAGACATAATCTTCAATCTATGTGAGGAGCAGAGGATGTCAAGATTGCTATTTTCACATGAAAAAATGCGACTAGCTCTAATTTAAAGAGCACAGTATAGAAAAAAGGTTAGAAATTTAAAGGAAGGGCTTTTGAATAGTAAGATGGTGTAAAATAATATAGGGGTGGACGCAAATTTGAATTATCTAGGTACAGAACCGCAAAATGTAAAATTGGGGTTTGAAATCAATAAAAGGAAAATTAATATTGGGCAGTGCGCGAATCTGAATAATTTTAGTTTATGAATGTAATACAGAAAAAAGTGCACTGAAATCAATAAAAGGATGGCTTTTGAAAAGTAGGCTGGTAAAAAATTGCTATGGGGGTGTATGCAAATCTAGACACCCTTTCAATTTAGTGGCACAAAATGAAAAAGAGGGGTTTGAAATTAATGAAACAAAAGCCTTTCGAAAATTAAGCTTATGCAGAAAGTTTTGCTTATTACATTTAAATGGTGTTACACAAAAATTTTAAGATCAAATAAAAATAGACTGTTTTCTTTTATTATTGCTTATTATAGAGAAAATAAAACAGAAACAAATATTATAATCTATGATATTCACTAATTCAAATTTTTTTATTAAATACCCAATCATTATGTTCAGTATCATTGGTACTTTATATATATATAAAGATACCTGCTGGTATCTTTGACACATATCCATTTTTTTAAATCCTTGTCGTATGTTCAGAATCTAATACAATACTGATGGGAATGCCATCTGATACTGTAAAAAGTAAAAAGTAAAATAATTCAGTATCATTATGGCAATTTTTTTTACCACATTGAGGTGGTCAGGAGCAATACCATTTTTTCTAGATAATGTATATTCTTTTTAGGTTACTATAAGAGGGACCTTTTGATAGTTGAGGGAAGACCCCCAAGGCATCCCAAGAGAGAAATAGCAAAAATAACCCCTCTGCCTTCCCACCCAAGACAGTAGCCCTGGCTGCCCTGTCCTCTCTGAATGTAATTTGTTACGCTATGACAAGACAGTAATTAATTCTGTTGTCAAAGTAATTTGCCTTCCTAATGTAAAAAAGCATAAAAGGTGTATGCTACTATTAAAAAGGTGTAATAACTACAAGGTAGATTTAAATTAAATATTCTAGCAAATCACACAGCTGATTAGGTATCTTACCTTGGTCTACACAAGGTATCAGTGGAAGTCAGTCTTCCACTGATGCCTGACTTTTCAGAATTTTTTTTTCTAGCTCGTATACAAAGAGGAAAAAAGTAGAAAAAGAAGGGAAACTTACTTTTTGATCATAATACCCCCCCCCCCCTTAATTTGCTCTGCAGCAGCATAGCCAAAAGTCCCAATTCCACAAGAAAGGTTCAAAAGTTTGGATGAAGTTCTGCTTTTTAGTTGAAAAAGCAGAATGGGCAGCGTCTTGTAAAAAATGGGCCAAACCAAAGTCCCCAATCCGAACTTGGCACGATGAATTCATGAAAATATTTTCAGGCTAAAAAATAGAATATATATATATATATATATATATATATATATATATATATATATATATATATATATATATATATATATATATATATATATATATATATATATATATATATATATATATATATATATATATATATAAATAAAAATATATATATATATATATATATATATATATATATATATATATATATATATATATATATATATATATATATATATATATATATATATATATATATATATATATATATATATATATATATATATATATATATATATATATATATATATATATATGTATATATATATATTTAATATATGTATTTATAATATATATATGTTTAAATAAGTTATCAAATAATAATTTAATAAAATTATTTTGGAATATAAGTAATAAACACCATGTAACTCAAAAATTAAACTGATTTACGATACAGTATGTATTCTAGCTAGAACTAAATGTATTTCAAAAGATAAAAAGTCTGATAAGACTGTTAATAACGAGAAGAGATTATATCTACCTATAACTTTTATAAGTAAACAAATAGAGGATATAAATTTACCTGGAATTTTAAACCAGGCTGATGTGAAACAGGCCCTTCCTAGTAATTTAAAGTATAAGAATAATCCGATCATAAAATATAAATTTTCAAAAACAATAGGACAAATGATTTTTAATTATAATTTAATACTTAAGAATTTTGACACGGATAGTAACTGGAAACCTATTTGTAAGTGTGACCAATTGTTATCATTTGTTAATCCAACTTACGAACATATTATTACAGGTGATTTAGCAATAATAAAGCAAATTGAATTGCAGAATATAATGAAAATGGTGGCTAAATTCTGTCTTTCAAATCATCCAAAACCCTCAAATCTGCTTAGGGGGTTAAATAATAATCTAGAAATATTTATTGATAATTGGTGCAAAAATGAGAAAATTAATAAAAACAGTTTTCAGAATTGGAAAAATTTAATTATTAATAAGGTGAGAAATAAGATGTATAAGAGGACAAATAAGCATGATAATGATGTAGTTTTTTTATAATTCTAAGATAAAACAAGCAATTGATAATATAAAGAGGGATTTTGTAATTGTACCCATTGATAAAGCAAATAATAATTTTGCAATAATTTGTCAGAAGCTTTATTGTGATGTTTTAACAAAGGAACTTAGTACAACAAATACATATAAACAGGTTCAAGATGTTAATAATAGTCTATTGATTGGAATAGAGGATATACTTTTAAAAAAATTTAATATTAAGGTTAATGATAATGATAAAAATTTTACGTTTTTATATTGGACGGCAAAATTTCATAAAAATCCCCCGAAACCACGCTTTATTGCGGGGGCAGCAAGGTGCCCGACCAGAGTTGTGGCTCCTTCTTCTTCTATTTAAGAGCAGGTGGGCTTTTCAGTAAAACTATTTAGCCCTTTTCCTTTTGCTTCACTCTGTGGGCTACAGGGCTACTGGCTTGATTGCCTCATAATTATTAGATATATTCAGATATCTTTCAGCAGATCTTTCGACTCTAGGAGTTCAAATATTAGATGATAGATGTCGATTTCTATGCTTTGTGTGCAGGTATAGTTGGCTAGGCTCTTGGCTGATAGTGGGATTTTGTGGTGTTTGAAGTATTTTAACAGTTTAGAAAGTCGTGTATTTGTATTTTAGGAGAAATCAAAAATAAATTTGAGGCATATTGCTGGGGAATTAAAAAACTTAATCCATACTGGAGTGTTAATAATTTGCTGCAAGTAATAGACTCTCTTGCTTTAGTTTCAGCCAAAAGAGTGGACTTGTTTGATTTCACTACATTATATACAAATTTACCCATTAATTTAGTATTTATAAATTTATAAGATTATTAAGAAAGCTTTTCTTGCCTAATTTGCCGTTTTTAAAAATTGATACGTATAATAAGAAGGCAAGATGGACTAATTATTTTAATAGTACCACTAGCTCAAAATGTTATAGCCTAGATATGATTTTTGATCTACTAGAATTTGTTCTATTTAATACTTAGGCTATATAAAATTTAATGGTAATCTATATAATCAAAGTAATGGAATTCCTATGGGGGGTAATGCCAGTCCAGTTATAGCAGACCTATAAATTATTTAGAATATGATTATATGATGGATAAAAAGAATCCAAGTAACATAAAGTATTTGCTCTCAAATAATAAAAGATATTTAGATGACCTTCTGGTGATAAATTGTTCAAATTTTTTAGAGATTCCTCTAAAACTTTAGTTGGTGTTTGCTTTTAGGCTATGTTTGGACGTTTTTACTTTTCCTACTATAGTGAGTCCTGTAGGATTGACAGAGGTGAGGTCAGCAAGATTCCTTGAGCAGTTTCTCTATCAGATGATCTAAAACTTCAAAGAGGTACCTTTTGGTAGCTTTACCTCTACCATTACCATGGGGTATACTATAGTAAAAAGTTTAAGAAGATCAGGTGCACTCATGAAATTCCAGTTTTTGACCGTTTTGGTATCCTAGCTTGCAGCCTACAGCTTTGCCTCCAGCCATTTGTTGTAGCCTTTCGCCTCTCTAACCTTATTAAGCTTATCTGGGATCAGGAATATATAAGGGGCAAATTACTACTGCCTGCTTCACACAATATTGCTAAAATTTCAAAAACATCAGGTGGAAAGTCTCCAGCCAGCAATACACATTGACAAAAAACCCCTCTGCACATTATGCAGCATAGTCAGCTGCATGGCAAAGTCAGCACAAAGAGCAGCTACCATGTTATTCATCCAATCACCATGTTATTCATCAACGCAAATTGCTGCTTGGAGAGTTTACATCCAATTTTTTGTGAAATTTTAGGAACTGCATGGTTACCATTGTCTTCATGAGGTAGCAGTACTACTCCCCTTATATATTCTTGTCTAGTTCAAGAGAACAGGTCCAATTAAAAATTAAGAGAAGTTAAAAAAAAAGTAACTTGTTAATTCCAGGTGACAGAGAAGTAACAGAAGGAAAAATTGAAAAGTAACTTTGTAGTTACTTCTTTAGTAACTTTATCAAAACATGGTCAACAAGCGTCGGTGTAATACTTTTCTAGTATAAAGGTTTATTGACCCAGGCTACCTACAAAGAAAAGCAATATCTAAGCACAGCACAAGCATTAAAAGCACAAGCATGGGATAGGCGCACCGGGAACTTAAGCACAAGCATTAAGTAGGACTGACGCAGTATACTACATCTTCCTTCTTTTGTCACTTAAACTGCCTGCATTTCCTCTTACACCAACACTCCACACTCGCTCCCGTTCATCCACTGTGAGAGGGCTTGCACATTGTAATAAGTACCTTCGGAAAGGTATGTGTAAGAGGGCACTAGACTCACTTCTTACATATTCACTAACTAGTTCACTTCTTCTTCCTCTCATACTGTCTCTATTTACAAGTCTACTTTTAAAATCACTCTTTACAGGTTCAGTTTCAGGGGTTTTCTTACAATTCGGCCGTATCTCGTGCATGCTGTCATTGGTGTCGCGCTTGATTCTAGGGGCAGCACCGCAGTAGCGCTCTGGCAGGGGCTAAGGATTTGATTCCAATCCTGGATCGGCAACGGGGACATGAACTGGTCAGCCTATAATGGCGAGGGTGGTGACTTGGCAGTCATGTCTGGCACTATGGCATTGTCAAGTCCTTCGCGAACCAAACTCTTTCCTTTTGGACTCTGATGTGGGCGGGCTGATAGGTGTTTGCGGTTCCTCTGCAGAATCGTACCTTTGTCTGTCTGCACCCGGTACGATCGTGGCTGTTTTGCATGAGACACCACAACAGCCTGTTTCCATGGTCTGTAGGGCATTTTCTGAATGTGGATCGCGTTGCCGGGGTTGAGATGATTTAAAGCCTTGGCTGATTTGTCGTGGTAAAATTTCTGGCGTTTCTGCATTTCAGTTCTTTGCTGAGTGAATTGTTTGGTCGGGACGACCTTCTTCTTTAGGTGACGTGTGGTGCATGGTAGAATGGATCTTAGTTGGCGAGACATAAGGAGTTGAGCAGGAGATGCAAACCCATTGACTGGTGTATTCTAGTATTCTAGTAGACCCAGAAAGGAGTCTTCTCCGCTTTCGGTTGCCTTGGTCATGATATTTTTTATAATCTGCACAGCTTTCTCGGCGAGTCCATTGGATTTGGAATACCTGGGGCTAGATGTGCTCAATGAAATACTCCAGACTTTGACAAAAGTGATGAAGTCCCCGGAAGTGAACTGAGGGCCATTGTCAGACATTAGCTGTGATGGTATGCCATGCTGGGCAAAGTGGGCCTTAAGTTGCGTTATAACCATGTTGGACAATGTCGTCGTAAGTCTGTCAACTTCAAAGAAATGGCTGTGATAATTGACAGTTGCTAGGAAACTGGAGCCATTCCATTCAAACAGGTCAGTAGCAATCTTTTGCCAAGGGAGCATTTCTATGCTGTGGTTGATCATTGGCTCCTTTGAGTTGTTCAGCATGTGCTTGGAGCATGTTTGGCATTTTGCTATGTACAGTTTGATGTCTGCGCTGAGGCCTGGCCAGTACACTAACATCCTTGCTTGCTGTTTGGTTTTTTTGGTGCCAAGGTGGGCTGCATGTAGCTGCTGGAGTGTGGCTAACTGTAGGCTCTTGGGAATGATCAATCTGTCTCCCTTGAGAAGAATGCCTTTTGTGAAAGACAGCTTGTGTTGGACATTCCATTAGGTTAGGATGTTGGTTGGGCACTCTTTTCTAGTACTCGGCCAGCCCCCTTGAATCGTTTTGACTAGGGTACTCAAGGTTTCATCCTGTGTTGTTTCCGTCCGTATCTGCTCAAGCTTCTGGTCACTGGCTTGAAGGTTCCGTACTACGTGGTGTACATAGATATCCAGACCTTCTTCCAGTTTTGGATCTGTATTGCTAAGATGGAGGCGTGACAAAAGTGTCAGCAATGGGGATTTTGGATCCTGGTCGGAACCTCAGACTCAGGTAGTAAGGCTGGAGCTGAAGCATTAATCGTTGCACTCGTGGTGGGGCTTTGTGAATAGGATTTGCTACTATGGTTTTGAGGGAGTGGTGCTCAGTTGTGTTGTCAACGTGGCGACAGTACAGATAATGATGGAAGTGTTTACAGCCATATACAATGGCGTATAACTCTTTTTCGAGTTGCAAATACTTCTGCTCTATCTTGCTGAGCGATCTCAATGCATACGCTGTGACCTGCCCTTCTGATACAAGGTGGGTGCCGAGTCCATGGCTGGAGGCGTCAACAATGAGTTCAACGTTCTTGCTCTGATGGTTGAAGAACGGGGTGTTTGACACTATAGAGCGTTTCAGGTCCTCGAGTGTTTGGGTGTGTTCCTCTGACCAGATGAATGGGTTTGCTTTGGTCAGGTCACGGAGTGGTTTGTTTTTTGTGGATAGTTTTGGTATGTATTTGGCGAGATAATTTATCATCCCAAGGAGGGTTAGCAGTTCTTCTCGGCATGATGGGTTTGGCATGTGGTTAATGATGCGAATATTTTCGGGATCTGGCCGCATCCCCGTGGAGCTGATTATGTGTCCGAAGTAGCTGACACTGGAGCCGCTAGTTTTGGTCCTAATATGATGTATTGCATTATTCAATTCCTGGATTGAAAATGGATTAGTTATGTACTCGGATCCTGGGCGTGGTTGGTAACTTGGGTTCATAGGAATTGGGGACGGTTCACTTTGATTATTTGATGTTAGCTTATTAACAAAAAGAGTTGCAAATAGGTTAGCTTTTTCATTATCATTGTCATAATGGGTATTATTATGTATAAGCTCATAAAGGAGTGGGTTGGGGAAAGTCTTTTTCCCATAGATGTGGCTTATGACTTTATGTATAATTGGCTCATGTGTTTCTCTGGAGAGATTATTTGCAAAATTATTCCAGTATTTATATTTAGTATCTTTTATAGTCCTTTTTAGATTATATTCTGCTTGTAATTTTTTTAAATATGTAGTAGGTGATGTTTTTTTTATGAATTCTGTCCTAGCCGCCTTTTTTATTCTCCATTTATTTAGGCACTCATTTGTCCACCATGCTTTAGGAATTTGTTTAGGGAATGTTTTCTTAGGTGTTGTCCTGGGGATAGCATGATTAGATGTATTTATTAGTAAAGATGTCAACGCTTCAGCACGTGTGTCAACTGTTGTGTTAGAAATGCATGAAATTTGGGTGAAACTTGTAATTTCATCATTTAGCTCATTTTGGAACATAGACCAATTTGCTTTAGTGTTGATATATTTGGAGGTATGAGATAAAGTTTCAGCAGGTTCATTTAGGGAGCAAACTATAGCAAAGTGGTCAGTACATAGACTATCTTGTTTATTTATGTAAATTTTATTCAAAAAATTTAATGACACAATTTTTAGGTCAATTGTGGAGAATGTGCCACTTTTGGGGTTGAAATATGTATTCAGGTTTGGAGGGGTAGCAACAGCTAATTCATTATTATTTGAAGTCATATGCTCAATGAATTTACCAGCTTTATTTGCTGGTTTATTCCCCCACAAAAGGCTGTGGGCAATGAAATCTCCACAAATAATGATATTTTTTAACATATTAGAATTATTTATATAATTAAAGAAATCCTTGGCATCTGAAGTTTGGCCATTAGGGTTATAAAAGCTTATTATTTAGGTTTTTATATTATTCAGCCAAACACTGATACCAATTGCATCAACATCATTTGCAAAATCTGGAAAATTGATGCCAAAAAAATTTATATTATTTTTAACTAATAAAGCTACCCCACCTCCTTTTCTCTCTGAAGATCTATCCTTTCTGAGGATAGTATATCCCAGAGACTTAATTTGTTGATTTTGGGTTGAATGAGTTTCCTGGAGGCAAGCAATATTAATTGAATTATTATTCATAAAAGATATTAGTTCATTTAGCTTATTTTCTGTGAGTGATCTTACATGCCATTGGAGTATTGATATATGTTGTGTTGTAGATTTATTCTTCATGTGACTGTGTATCAATGTTCAGCTTTGTTAAAAGTAAAGCAAGATCTTTTTTTGCTTGAATGAGCATATCATCTGGGATGTAGATTTTTGCCAATTCTGCAATGATTTTTGTTTTCTGTAGTTGATGTATGTTCATGGCCTGAACTGCATTACAGTTTAGAATGAATAAGCATATATGTGGGGATTGCATTTTTGGTTGTGCATCCTGTTTGTCGGTTAAGGGATTAATGCCTGGTAGTGTTTCTGGTTTGTTTCTTCTTGGGAGGGGGGGGGCCAGGCTGACCTCATCTCACCGGACAAGGAGGCTTGTTGGCATGGTGATTCCTTCTGATAGGGATTTAAGCTAGGGGGCTTAGAAGATGGTGTTTTATATGGGGTGCTTGATGCATTGGAGGCGTTTGACTTGGGGGTTTTGGTTGGTTTCATTACAGGCTTTAGTTGGTTTTGTTGGGCAGCACTTGCTTCCATTGCTGCAAAGGGGTATGGGATGGCCGTCTCTGTTGATATTTGGAGTGTTAGAGCTCTTTTCGTTTATGCAGGGCATAATGATTTATTTGTAGATTCATGTGGACCTTTGCAATTGATGCATGTAGGCTGAGTGTTGTTGCAAGTTGTCAACTCTTTAGGATGGAAAGCTTTACAATTACTACACTCTCGGAGAATTTTATTGCATTTGTTTGTTGTGTGTCCCAGTTTGAGACACTTCTGATACTGGATAGGCTTAGGTTTGTATTCCTTGTGTGGTTTGATTTGCCCAAATAGGAATAATTTTTCTGGGAAGTTAATTTTTTCCTTCAGTGTGAATAAGAAGGATCTACTAGTTTTCAGGTCATTAGAGTTAGGTTTGCCAAGTTGGGTAACATCCTCAACTGGGACTGTGTTTCCAGCCCTATCTGAGAGCCCTTCTTTTAACTCCTGAGTAGATATCTCTGGGGGAACATTATAAACTACTATTTTTGTTGGTGATTGTTTTGGGTTCTAATTAGATGCAATAATTGGGGTATTCAGAAGGGATGTTAGGTTAATTATTGTATCTGCTGATTTCTGATCTTCTAAAGCTATTAGCAGAGATCCATCACGGTTAATATTAAGAGAGAATATTGATTTTAACAATTTAAAAATTGCAACTCTTATTGCAGTGATCATTTTTATTTCAAAGGGGGTAGAAGGAGTAATTTTAAGGTAAATTCCTAAGTTTTTGGAGGGAGGATCTTGGGCAGGGAGAGTGGAAATGCTTTTGATTGGGGAGATTTTTTTCCTTTTTTTTAGAGCTTCTAGAGAGGACCTCTTGAAACCCATTATCATCATTTATGGTTACATTAGCCCCTACACTTATCATTGTCCTATTCTCCGAATTGGAGCTATCATTTGAACTTTGAGATAGTGGGCTTGATCAGCCAAGATGGGTATCTTTCACTATGGCACTTTCACTGGGATTTAATTTGGGATCTGGGGGGACTTTTTTTTGGAGGACTTGGAAACATTGCCTATTGGAAAAAAGCTTTAAAAAAAAACTAAAACAAAAAGGGATAATATAATGATATCAAACCGTCTGCACTATACTATGGGGAGGAGAAACACCACAGTATAGCCCTGAGTATGAGTTGAGCAGGTTTGGTTTGGTACAACTGCTGATGAGAAGCGATAATAATTCACAAGAAAATTTATTTTAATTTTATTATAGAGTTGCTGCTGTTGACGATATACATACAAAAAAAGAAATACGTAAATCTGCTTCTTCATATTACAAATGCAAAGTCCAGGATTTATTTTCTAAAAAGCCAAAACAATGGTATAATAGAATAAAGAAAATTTGTGGGAAAACACAAAATAATATAGATTTCCATTTCCAAGAAGACCCTTCAGTTACAGCCAATGATCTGAACAGGTTTCTTTCTTCCATAGTTCTGAACCTCCCTCCCCTTTCTTTTGACACTCCTTATGATTTGTGCTCTTTCAATTTTCCCGTTATTTCGCCCTTGGATGTGGAGGCAAAAATTAAGAACATTAAAAAGTGTAGTACATGTCCATTAGACATTCCGATTGTGCTAAAGTCATAAGCTGTTATAGAACTATCCTAGTTTAACAGGTTATTTATCGGACTACAGCTCAATGAACTAACTCAATGAAACGTTTTTCCACATTTCTGTGTGTACAATATAAGTCACAGACAATTAAGCAAAATAAAAAATAATGACTTGCATGATCTTGATACATGGTTCAACCCCCTCCCCCTACCTGGATCCAGCTTTGTTCATGAGTATTAGTCTGTTGAAGTACCTTCTTGAGTATTTTCTTACCCAGTCATTGAAAATGTTTATTTAAGTTTTTCACTAATAATAATTCTTTTAGATCTTTTGATGTGATAGTTGAGTCAAAAAGATGGAGGTAGCCGACGATAACTGATTCGTTTCGTTGCGATCCTGATAGCCTTAAAATCGCTGGCGCGACAGGATCCCCAGCAATGCGGCGAAGCATTGCGAAGAATATTAAAGCATCAGGCAAGAAACTGCCAATACTGGTAGTCTTTTCTGGGAGAAACACTTGGAGTCTATGTCTGCCCATTAAAGACCATCCAGATGAATGTTTTTCAGTTACTAGGTCATGGATTACAGCTTATGGATTTCAGTCATGGATGACAGCTCATCTCTTCTATAACCTGTTTAAAAAAGTTTACCTGCCTCGGGTGAAAGGAAAATCAATTCTTATTCTTGACAGCAATGGGCCCTATACAATTGGTTCTTATGGAGCTCACTTCAGAAAAGAACATTATTATCTTCAGTTTGCCAGCCCATGTATTGAATGATCTGCTGCCACTTGACAGGGTAGTTCTCAAAGGGCTGAAATCATCCAATGAGCAGAAGCTCGTGAACTGGTAACGAGAACACCTTGTTGATGTCTTACCAAAACAAGGACTTTGGGAGACTAACCTTACACCTTAATGGATTGAAAAATCATTTTAAACGATATGAATTTATGATTCCGCTATTCCAGCACGTGTCAATTGCAGCGTTAATAAGGCGAAATTTCATTGAGCCTAGTTAAAAAAAATATGTTGAGACAAAAGTTAAGAATAGTGACGACTACAGTGAATAGTACGACTGATCAGATTACTATTTCAGTGTCGGTTAGTCCAAGTAAGATTCAAACGCATGAAAAATCATTTGAAGAACTTCTCTTGGACTCAGCACACCGCAATTTTCTTGATGTCTCAGCATCTGGAGCATCTGGCATGCAGAAAATTGCTTGAGAAGCTGAAGTAATAGCATCTGTAGAGGATTTGAGAGTGCCTGCACAAAGATAGAAAGAGAAAAAAAGAAGGAAGGCTTGAGAACAAAACAGAAAAAGTAAAAATGAAGACAATCAAGCTAAAGAAGAAAAAGAAAAATGTCTTTCCAATGAAGAATCTGACGTCTCGTCTGGCTCCTCATCTGACTCTTTGCTAATTATCTGACCAAACGAAAATCTGTTATACTTTTGACAGTAAGAATGAAGAAGATCAGGAAAAAAAGCTAAACATATATCTAAATGACTCAAAATGTTCTTCCAGTTCTAGCTGCTCCATTTACCGTCTTTTTAACTTCGATCCTAGAGTACGTTTGGACCTAAATCAGAGTAATTCGGTTTTCTTTGGATGTTAAGTTATTTGTAGCGTCCGGATTCACTTCTTTGTCGACTCGATATTTAGAGAAGCCCCAAAGATAGGTTCGTTTATGAGTTAAAATATATTTGTTTCTACGTGTACTTGTTCTTCATCGTTGTTCTATTACTGGCATTCCAGCCTGTAATACATTAGGAAAATTTTCTAAAAGAATAATTGATAATATTTTTATTTTGATTAGATGTATTCCTGTATATCGCTTTTCCAGTTGCCAATTTCTCGTTAAGTCACAAAATATCAATAAAATAAATTACGAAGTTGATTTAATGGAATAGCTATATCTCCTTCTCAGTTAAAAATCTCTCTAGGATAGGGAATTTCTAAGATAGGAATTGCTCTGGAATATGACGTCACTTTCTCTAAGAGGCAAGCTACATCTATATCATACATATTATGAATATTCAATTTGAATATCTGGTAACAGCACAGTGGATAAAGCCATGCTTAGAAACTTTCGAACTTAGGTTCGATCCCGGCTGTTGTAATGAAGAATTTTATAAATTAATGATATCGTAATTTTTATTTTATTTCAGACAATTCGTCTTACATTTGGAAATATGCTTGTTTTGTTTAAATTTTTAACCTGTACTGAACATGGGGGGGGGTGCGAGAAATGAAAAATATTTTCTTGATTTAAAGATTTTGGACATATTAGTAATCAAACACGGACTGGGTATAGACTAGAGCAAAAAAGGATATGGGGAAAAATTCAAGGCTTAATATGTTTCTTAAAAACTATTAAAAATCTAATGTTTTTGTTGCTGGATTTATGCACTTGGAAATTTGTGGCAATTGATGCTGGTTGTGTCCCGTCTTAGTTTACAAGTGGTTAGTTTATGCGGCCTATCATGTTTTATAGGGTGAACTTGGGTAAGTCTGACCTCTTATAAGTTTTTTTTAGATTAATTTGGTCCCAAAATCATCTCTTAGGGTGACAAAACTGTTGTCTGTGCATGCATATAATTTACCCGGGATGTCAGATTTATCCCAGACTCGGGGTACATTTACCCCCCCCCCCTGGGATGGGTTACTTTTGTGCAGTAACTCACGGAAACAAGAAAACTTGAAAACTTTCTCGATTGTGAAGAATATTACTAGTATGACCAAGAGCAACATCAAATAGTTTTTATTGCGTCAGCAAATCCCAAGACAATTTTGGGACCAGATTAATCTAAAAAAAACTTTTAAGAGGTCAGACTTACCCAAGTTCACGGGAAAGGATAGGATTAATCTTATTAAAATTAATATCTGATAGCCTCCATCGGTAAATATCTCTAATTGGGATTGGTCTCCCACTTGGCTGGTCAATATTTATAGCATTTTTTGCTATTTCATCAACCTAATGATTACCACTTATGCCAGAGTGGCTAGGAATATACTGAAAGTAAGTTTTTATGCCACTTGAAGCAAGATTATCAATAATACTGTGACAATGATAAGTGTCAATGTCCAACTCATATTGAGGAGCTGAGGCCAGCAACTCAAGGCTTGATAAAGAGTCGGAATAGATGATAATATTATTCGAATTTTCAATCAAAGATTGGTTTAGCTTAAGGTGTTCTAATGTCATGATTAGTCCAAAGCAAACTCACTGCGTAAACATATTCTTCTTCTTCTTCTAATTCACAGCAGGTGGGCTACTCAGTTAGTACTGTTTAGCCCTTTTCTTTTTGCTTTACTCTGTGGGCTACAGAGCTACTGGCTATTAGGAAAAGGGGAAAGGATAGGATTAATCTTATTAAAATTAATATCTGATAGCCTCCATCGGTAAATATCTCTAATTGGGATTGGTCTCCCACTTGGCTGGTCAATATGTATAGCATTTTTTGCTATTTCATCAACCTGATGATTACCACTTATGCCAGAGTGGCTAGGAATGTACTGAAAGTAAGTTTTTATGCCACTTGAAGCAAGATTATCAATAATACTGTGACAATGATAAGTGTCAATGTTCAACTTATATTGAGGAGCTGAGGCCAGCAACTCAAGGCTTGATAAAGAGTCAGAATAGATGATAATATTATTCGAATTTTCAATCAAAGATTGGTTTTGCTAAAGGTGTTCTAATGCCATGATTAGTCCGAAGCGAACTCACTGCGTAAACATATTCTTCTTCTTCTTCTAATTCACAGCAGGCGGGCTATTCAGTTAGTACTGTTTAGCCCTTTTCTTTTTGCTTTACTCTGTGGGCTACAGAGCTACTGGCTTGGTCGTCTCTTATTTATTAGATATTCTCAGATATCTTTCTGTAGATCTTTTGACTCAAGGAGTTCAAATATAAGATGATAGATATCGATTTCTGTGCTCTGTGTGCAGGTATAGTTGGCTAGGCTCTTGGCTGATAATCAGATTTTGTGGTGTTTGAAGCATTTTAACAGTTTACAGAGCAAGGTATGTTGTGCAGACGTCAGCATATTACATTCAAATAGGCAATGGTCAATTGTTTCATTATTCATATTACAATGCCTGCAAAGAGGGGACAGGGGAATTGAACCACTTAAATTAGAAAACTTATATGAGAATGCAAGAAAATTTAGTCTATTTGTTCCAGAACGAATTCTATGATAAATTTTAGAAAGATACTTATTGGGAAAGCGGGAAAGGATAGGATTAATCTTATTAAAGTTAATATCTGATAGCCTCCATCAGGAAATATCTCTAATTGGGATTGGTCTCCCACTTGGCTATTTTTTGCTATTTCATCAACCTGATGATTACCACTTATGCCAGAGTGGCTTGGAATGTACTGAAAATAAGTTTTTATGCCACTTGAAGCAAGATTATCTATAATACTGAGACAATGATAAGTGGCAATGTCCAACTTATATTGAGGAGCTGAGGCCAGCAACTCAAGGCTTGATAGAGAGTCGGAATATATGATAATATTATTTGAATTTGCTATCAAAGGTTGGTTTCCCTAAGGTGTTCTAATGCCATGATTATGGCATTTAACTCAGCAGACATTATAGATAAATTATTATATAATCTCTCGCCTATTGCAATTTTCAGGTGAGGAAGGAAAACACCCCTTGCAACCTTCTCATTCATTTTTGACCCATCAACAAATGTTTGGAAGTGATTTTTATACGTAATTGTATTAAGTTCTGCAAATTTTTTCTTGACAAAAGCATTGGGGGTTAAATCTTTATTCCAGTTTGAGAAGTTATGACTTATTATGGGACTTGACCAATTCCTTGGTGGGGGGGGGATCGGGGGAAAGTGGGTGCAATAGACTTTTCTGGTACGGGGAACTTCTCTGAATATTGGCATACACATCTGCAATGCCTCTATACATGGCTGGATTTCATAACCAATTATGTAGTGTGTGTGAGTTATTTGATTCAATTTTTGTAAGATATTTTGTCAAGAGAAAGCTACGTCTCTCCCTTTTTTTTTTTAATCGACTCTTCATAAGCAGAAACTTGGTGCTTGTGAGTTTCCTAAGACCAAATATGATACGTATTATATCATTTTGTGTTGTTACAATTTTTTGAATCAGGGTCTTTGCACATGCACCATAGACGATGAGCCCATAGTAAATATGGGGTCTTATATGTGATTTATAAAACTGGAGTAAGGTTTTCTCCTTACAACCCCAGGGCGTGGAAAGAAGACTTTTTATTATATTTGTTTTTCTATAGCATTTTTTTTTATTGTGTTTGAAATGTGGAGGTGGAAATTAAGTTTTTGGTCAAGCATGAGACCTAGGTAATTAATATGATTATCTTCTGGAATAGTTGTTTTATTTAAAGTTAGTTTTGCATTAACATGGTTTCGCATCCGGTGAAATTGGATTATTTTTGACTTGGTGGGTGCAATGGGTAAATCTGAATGTTGAGAGAATTTTTCAAACTGGAAAAGTGACTTTTGCAGATTTGACTGTGCTATCTGAAAGGTGTTGCCAGATGACCATAGCACCAGATCATCAGCATATTGTAGATTCGTGTCGGGTTGGTTCATGTCCCAGAGATATAGAGCTAATAGGAGGCAACTGAGGACTGCTCCCTGAGGTAGGCCTTTGGTTATTGTCTTTTGGGGTGAAGAGGCTGAACCAACACAAACGATGAAATTTCGCACTTCTATGAAGGATTTAATAAAAGATACTAGCTTAGGGGGTACTCCAAGGTTTGCAAGTTTGTTTAAAAGGATTTGGTGGTTCACATTGTCATATGCCCCTTCAAAATCTAGGAAAGCTGCAACTTGGACATTATTTTTTTAGAAAGATTCATTTATTGCATTTGTTAGCAAAATGAAAGCATCTGTTGAGTAGTGGTGTTTCCTGAATCCAGTTTGAGTGTGAGGGATCATATTATTTTTTCCAACAAACCAGAGGAGTCTGTGATAGATCATTTTCTCCATTATTTTCCCCATCACAGGAGTAATCATTATGTGCCTATACGATTCAGGGTTGTCTTTGAGTTTATTTTTCTTTAGGATTGGTAGGAAGGACGAACATTTCCATATATTGGGGAACATAGAAGATGCCCAAGCGTGATTACAACAACTTAGCAGTTCTTGTTTGTATGAAGGTGTGAGATTCTTTATCCATGTAGGGTGTATATTGTCATAGCTGCCGCTAGTTTTGGTCCTAATATGATGTATTGCATTATTCAATTCCTGGATTGAAAATGGATTAGTTATGTACTCGGATCCTGGGCGTGGTTGGTAACTTGGGCTCATAGAAATTGGGGACGGTTTACTTTGATTATTTGATGTTAGCTTAATAACAAAAAGAGTTGCAAATAGGTTAGCTTTTTCATTATCATTGTCATAATGGGTATTAATATGTATAAGCTCATAAAGGAGTGGGTTGGGGAAAGTCTTTTTCCCATAGATGTGGCTTATGACTTTATGTATAATTGGCTCATGTGTTTCTCTGGAGAGATTATTTGCAAAATTATTCCAGTATTTATATTTAGCATCTATTATAGTCCTTTTTAGATTATATTCTGCTTGTAATTTTTTTAAATATGTAGTAGGTGATGTTTTTTTTATGAATTCTGTCCTAGCTGCCTTTTTTATTCTCAATTAATTTAGTCACTCATTTGTCAACCATGCTTTATGAATTTGTCTAGGGAATGTTTTCTTAGGTGTTGTCCTAGGGATAGCATGATTAGATGTATTTATTAGTAAAGATGTCAAAGCTTCAGCACGTGTGTCAACTGTTGTGTTAGAAATGCATGAAATTTGGGTGAAACTTGTAATTTCATCATTTAGCTCATTTTGGAACATAGACCAATTTGCTTTAGTGTTGATATATTTGGAGGTATGAGATAAAGTTTCAGCAGGTTCATTTAGGGAGCAAACTATAGCAAAGTGGTCAGTACATAGACTATCTTGTTTATTTATGTAAATTTTATTCAAAAAATTTAATGACACAATTTTTAGGTCAATTGTGGAGAATGTGCCACTTTTGGGGTTGAAATATGTATTCAGGTTTGGAGGGGTAGCAACAGCTAATTCATTATTATTTGAAGTCATATGCTCAATGAATTTACCGTCTTTATTTGCTGGTTTATTCCCCCACAAAAGGCTGTGGGCATTGAAATTTCCACAAATAATTATATTTTTTAACATATTAGAATTATTTATATAATTAAAGAAATCCTTGGCATCTGAAGTTTGGCCATTAGGGTTATAAAAGCTTATTATTTAGGTTTTTATATTATTCAGCCAAACACTGATACCAATTGCATCAACATCATTTGCAAAATCTGGAAAATTGATGCCAAAAAAATTTATATTATTTTATAACTAATAAAGCTACCCCACCTCCTTTTCTCTCTGAAGATCTATCCTTTCTGAGGATAGTATATCCCAGAGACTTAATTTGTTGATTTTGGGTTGAATGAGTTTCCTGGAGGCAAGCAATATTAATTGAATTATTATTCATAAAAGATATTAGTTCATTTAGCTTATTTTCTGTGAGTGATCTTACATGCCATTGGAGTATTGATATATGTTGTGTTGTAGATTTATTCTTCATGTGACTGTGTATCAATGTTCAGATTTGTTAAAAGTAAAGCAAGATCTTTTTTTGCTTGAATGAGCATATCATCTGGGATGTAGATTTTTGCCAATTCTGCAATGATTTTTGTTTTCTGTAGTTGATGTATGTTCATGGCCTGAACTGCGTTAAAGTTTAGAATGAATAATCATTTATCTTGGGATTGTATTTTTTGTTGTGCATCCTATTTTTCGGTTAAGGGATTAATTCCTGGTAGTGTTTCTGGTTTGTTTCTTCTTGGGAGGGGGGCCAGGCTGACCTCATCTCACTGGACAAGGAGGATTGTTGACTTGGTGATTCCTTCTGATAGGGATGTGAGCTAGGGGGCTTAGAAGAGAGTGTTTTATATGGGGTGCTTGATGCATTGGGGGCGTTTGACTTGGGGGTCTTGGTTGGTTTCATTACAGGCTTTAGTTGGTTTTGTTGGGCAGCATTTGCTTCCATTGCTGCCAAGGGGTTTGGGATGGCCTTCTCTGTTGATATTTGGAGTGTTAGAGCTCTTTTCGTTTATGCAGGGCATAATGATTTATTTGTAGATTCATGTGGGCCTTTGCAATTGATGCATGTAGGCTGAGTTTTGTTGCAAGTTGTCAACTCTTTAGGATGGAAAGATTTACAATTACTACACTCTCGGAGAATTTCATTGCATTTGTTTGTTGTGTGTCCCAGTTTGAGACACTTCTGGCACTGGATAGGCTTAGGTTTGTATTCCTTGTGTGGTTTGATTTGCCCAAATAGGAATATTTTTTCTGGGAAGTTAATTTTTTCCTTCAGTGTGAATAAGAAGTATCTACTAGTTTTTAGGTCATTAAAGTTAGGTTTGCCAAGTTGGGTAACATCCTCAACTGGGAATGTGTTTCCAGCCCTATCTGAGAGCCCTTATTTTAACTCCTGAGTGGATATCTCTAGGGGAACATTATAAACTACTATTTTTGTTGGTGATTGTTTTGGGTTCCAATTAAATGCAATAATTGGGGTATTCAGAAGGGATGTTAGGTTAATTATTGTAGTTTTTGTAGTTAATTATTGTAGTCCCTCCAAGTTTTTTGAGGTATGATCTTGGGCAAGGAGAGGGGAAATGCTTCTAATCGGGGATATTATTTTCCTTTTTTTAGCGATTCTAGAGAGGACTTCTTGAAACCCATTATCATCATTTACGGTTATATTAGCCCCTACACTTATCATTGTCTTACTCTCCGAATTGGAGATATCATTTGAACTTTGAGATTGTGGGCTTGATCAGCCAAGATGGGTATCTTTCACTATGGCACTTTCACTGGGATTTAATTTGGGATCTGGGGGGACTTTTTTTTGGAGGACTTGGAAACATTGCCTATTGGAAAAAGCTTTAAAAAAAACTAAAATAAAAAGGGATAATATAATGATATCAAACCGTCTGCACTATACTATGGGGAGGAGAAACACCACAGTATAGCCCTGAGGATGAGTTGAGCAGGTTTGGTTTGGTACAAACTGCTGATTAGAAGCGATAATAATTCACAAGAAAATTTATTTTAATTTTCTTATAGAGTTGCTGCTGTTGACGATATACATACAAAAAAAGAAATACGTAAATCTGCTTCTTCATATTACAAATGCAAAGTCCAGGATTTATTTTCTACAAAGCCAAAACAATGGTATAATAGAATAAAGAAAATTTGTGGGAAAACACAAAATAATATAGATTTCCATTTCTAAGAAGACCCTTCGGTTACAGCCAATGATCTAAACAGGTTTCTTTCTTCCATAGTTCTGAACCTCCCTCCCCTTTCTTTTGACACTCCTTATGATTTGTGCTCTTTCAATATTCCCGTTATTTCGCCCTTGGATGTGGAGGCAAAAATTAAGAACATTAAAAAGTGTAGTACATGTCCATTAGACATTCCGATTGTGCTAAAGTCATAAGCTGTTATAGAACTATCCTAGTTTAACAGGTTATTTATCGGACTACAGCTCAATGAACTTACTCAATGAAACGTTTTTCCACATTTCTGTGTGTTCAATATAAGTCACAGACAATTAAGCAAAATAAAAAATAATGACTTGCATGATCTTGATACATGGTTCAACCCCCTCCCCCTACCTGGATACAGCCTTGTTCATGAGTATTAGTCTGTTGAAGTACCTTCTTGAGTATTTTCTTACCCAGTCATTGAAAATGTTTATTTAAGTTTTTCACTAATAATAATTCTTTTAGATCTTTTGATGTGATAGTGGAGTCAAAAAGATGGAGGTAGCCGACGATAACTGATTCGTTTCGTTGCGATCCTGATAGCCTTAAAATCGCTGGCGCGAAAGGATCCCCAGCAATGCGGCGAAGCATTGCGAAGAATATTAAAGCATCAGGCAAGAAACTGCCAATACTGGTAGTCTTTTCTGGGAGAAACACTTGGAGTCTATGGCTGTCCATTAAAGACCATCCAGATGAATGTTTTTCAGTTACTAGGTCATGGATTACAGCTTATGGATTTCAGTCATTGATGACAGCTCATCTCTTCTATAACCTGTTTAAAAAAGTTTACCTGCCTCGGGTGAAAGGAAAATCAATTCTTATTCTTGACAGCCATGGGCCCTATACAATTGGTTCTTATGGAGCTCACTTCAGAAAAGAACATTATTATCTTCAGTTTGCCAGCCCATGTATTGAATGATCTGCTGCCACTTGACAGGGTAGTTCTCAAAGGGCTGAAATCATCCAATGAGCAGAAGCTCGTGAACTGGTAACGAGAACACCTTGTTGATGTCTTACCAAAACAAGGACTTTGGGAGACTAACCTTACACCTTAATGGATTGAAAAATCATTTTAAACGATATGAATTTATGATTCCGCTATTCCAGCACGTGTCAATTGCAGCGTTAATAAGGCGAAATTTCATTGAGCCTAGTTAAAAAAAATATGTTGAGACAAAAGTTAAGAATAGTGACGACTACAGTGAATAGTACGACTGATCAGATTACTATTTCAGTGTAGGTTAGTCCAAGAAAGATTCAAACGTATGAGAAATCATTTGAAGAACTTCTCTTGGACTCAGCACACCGCAATTCTATTGATGCCTCAGCATCCGGAGCATCTGGCAGGCAGAAATTTCTTGAGAAGCTAAAGTAATACCATCTGTAGAGTATTTGAGAGTGCCTGCAAAAGTTAGACAGAGAAAAAAAGAAGGAATGCTTGAGAACAAAACAGAAAATGTAAAAATGAAGACAATCAAGCTAAAGAAGAAAAAGAAAAATGTCTTTCCAATGAAGACTCTGACGTCTCGTCTGGCTCCTCATCTGACTCTTTGCTAATTATCTGACCAAACGGAAATCTGTTATACTTTTGACAGTAAGAATGAAGAAGATCAGGGAAAAAAGCTAAACATATATCTAAATGACTGAAAATGTTCTTCCAGTTCTAGATGCTCCATTTACCGTCTTTTTAACTTCGATACTAGAGTACGTTTGGACCTAAATCAGAGTAATTCGGTTTTCTTTGGATGTTAAGCTATTTGTAGCGTCCGGATTCACTTCTTTGTCGACTCGATATTTAGAGAAGCCCCAAAGATAGGTTCGTTTATGTGTTAAAATATATTTCTTTTTAAAGTACTTGTTCTTCATCGTTGTTCTATTACTGGCATTCCAGCCTGTAATACATTAGGAAAATTTTTGAAAAGAATAATTAATAATCTTTTTATTTTGATTAGATGTATTCATGTATATCGCTTTTCCAGTTGCCAATTTCTCGTTAAGTCACAAAATATCCATAAAATAAATTACAAAGTTGATTTAATGGAATAGCTATATCTCCTTCTCAGTTAAAAATCTCTCTAGGATAGGGAATTTCTAGGATAGGAATTGCTCTGGGATATGACGTCATTTTCTCTCAGAGACAAGCTACATTTATATCATACATATTATGAATATTCCATTTAAATACCTGGTAACAGCACAGTGGATAAAGCCATGCTTAGAAACTTTCGAACTTAGGTTCGATCCCGGCTGTTGTAAGGAAGAATTTTCTAAATTAATGATATCGTAATTTTTATTTTATTTCAGACAATTCGTCTTACATTTGGAAATATGCTTGTTTTGTTTAAATTTTTAACCTGTACGGAACATGGGGGGGGGTGCGAGAAATGAAAAATATTTTCTTGATTTAAAGATTTTGGACATATTATAGGGTGGACTTACCCAAGTTCACCCTATAAAACATGATAGGCCGCATAAACTAACCACTTGTAAACTAAGACTGGCCACAACCAGCATCAATTGCCACAAATTTCCAAGTGCATAAATACAGCAACAAAAACATTAGATTTTTAATAGTTTTTAAGAAACATATTAAGCCTTGAATTTTTCCCCATATCTTTTTTGCTCCAGTCTATACCCAGTCCGTGTTTGATTACTAATATGTCCAAAATCTTTAAATCAAGAAAATATTTGTCATTTCTCGCATCCCCCCCCCCTCATGTTCAGTGCAGGTTAAAATTTAAACAAAACAAGCATATTTCCAAATGTAAAGACGAAGTGTCTAAAATAAAATAAAAATTATAATAGAATTAAATTTAGAAATACTCTTCCTTGCAACAGCCGGGATCGAACCTACGCTCGAAAGTTTCTAAGCATGGCTTTATCCATTATGCTGTTACAAGGTATTTAAATGGAATATTCATAATATGTATGATATAAATGTAGCTTGTCTCTGAGAGAAAATGACGTCATATCCCAGAACAATTCCTATCCTAGAAATTCCCTATCCTAGAGAGATTTTTAACTGAGAAGGAGATATAGCTATTCCATTAAATCAACTTTGTAATTTATTTTATTGATATTTTGTGAATTAACGAGAAATTGGCAACTGGAAAAGCGATATACAGGAATACATCTAATCAAAATAAAAGATTATTAATTATTCTTTTAGAAAATTTTCATAATGTATTACAGGCTGGAATGCCAGTAATAGAACAACGATGAAGAACAAGTACACGTAGAAACAAATATATTTTAACACATAAACGAACCTATCTTTGGGGCTTCTCTAAATATCGAGTCGACAAAGAAGTGAATCCGGACGCTACAAATAACTTAACATCCAAAGAAAACCAAATTACTCTGATTTAGGTCCAAACGTACTCTAGCATCGAAGGTAAAAAGACGGTAAATGGAGCAGCTAGAACTGGAAGAACATTTTGAGGCTATACACTAAAAGCTGAGTTGGATCAGTGAGAGGATGGAGCGTTGGGAGAATGGAAAGAAAATTTTCAAAGGAAAACGAGATGCAATGAAACACATTAAGTTCTGAGGTTTTGCCCATACGGATTAATTATGTGCTACAGCTTAGAAGGTCAGAGATAGCAATTTTAACTGTAGCAATAGTAGGAAAACAAAATTTCGGGAAGCAACTTGTTGAAATAAGGAAGGCCCTTTTTGGCAAAATTGTAACAAGACTGTGTCCAACAGCAGACAAATTATTTGGCAAGGATGGGACCAAGCTTATCATTGCTTTCCTTTCCAATGACTAATTATTATTTTTCTTTTGGGGGGAGGGGAGGAGGGGGAATGGAGGCAATGGATTTTGACCAAAGTGTATGGGTATGCACCACCATAAAATCAACACTAAACTCATTTTCTAATTGATTGATAATTTTTAGGTAATGACTTGAATACAGCCGGAAAGAGAGTTACAGGTGATAGATAAGGAACGATAATAGTCCTTGAAAAATATCTTGGAAAGATTATTCAGGTTTCTTGCTAAAAGTCTGATCAGGTATTTTATTTCTTTCTAGGCTATTTACAATTTCAAATTATAATATTGTCCTCTGTCAGCCTAAAAATTTGATGCTATTAGTTCTTGAATGACTAGAATCCAATTACGATGAATATTGAACCAATCAAAATAAACTACATTTACATAACTTATCAAAATAGCCTGTCTGCATTCTCCTAGGAACGGCTAACAGGATAGATTTGAAGCTTTCAAGGGGTGTTGGGAGCCTACTTGACTCCAAGCTTGGACTCGAAAGAAGCGTCAAGTTAGAAATAAATTTTTGCATCCAGGCTAAGAAAGAGGGTAAGAAAGACGAAGAGACTAGTAGACGATCTTTTTTAATTGAAAACACTAAAAAAAACTTGTCTTTTTTTATTAAATTGTTATTCGAAATACCCCCCCCCCCACCCCCAGTTGATGCCTTTAAATTAAAAATTAACATTAGCCAAAAAGAATATGGTTTTTTTTCTAACTTTAAGAAGATAACCTGAAAGCTGAGTTGCCACCAGACAATAGGAAAATCATTAGATTTTTAAAAGAAGAACAGTATTTTTTTTATTTTTCCCACCACAAATCAGCATCGATCAATAAATGAAACCCAAAATGAACAGAAATTACAATAAATAACCGAGTCAAACTCAAAACGAGCAGAAATTAACATAAGTTGGGCGCTAAACCCCTATGCCTTCCCAAAGCCAAAACAAAATTTGTACTTCACTGAAAAAATACAAATGAATGTGCATTGTCAGTTTAATATACATATACTGATATTTAGTAATCAAAATGTTAATATTATTTGATTTATTAAAGTTATAAAAGTAAAAACATTTATATTTATTCAGTAAAATGCAAATTTTGTTCTGGCCTTGGGAGGGCAGAGGGGTTTTGCGCTCAACTTAGGTTAATTTCTGCTCGTTTTGAGTTTGACTCGGTTATTTATTGTAATTTCTGTTCATTTTGGGTTTCATTTATTTATCGATGCTGATTTGTGGTAGTTTCACGCTTGGTAGATTATTTTATTTTATTTTTGCTCTTTTTTTGTTTAATTGAGTTGTTTACTGCTCTTTGAAAAACTTATTATGTAGAAAAAGTTTTTTTAGTTAATTTCTGTTCGTTTTGTATTGACATAGTCTTTTGACAAGGATAGTACCCTTAATTTTAATCATTTTAATTTTCATTAAAAACAATTTTTGAAATTTTCAATAATTGTTTTTAATGAAAATTAATCAGAGGATTAGTGGTTAATGGCGATAACTCTATAAAAAAAAGGCGCCTTGATCTCTACCTCCTAGATGTTGTGGAAAAGAGGTCGTGTAAAAAAATTATTTTCTTTGAATTCTTTTTTAGTTTGAAGAAACATTGCCAAAAAAAGAAGGCTGAAAAAGAGAACAAGGAGGTTGTCTAAAAAAGAATGTGAATCGGGTAGAGCTGGAACCAATCAGGAATCAAGTTGCACTGTACTTCATCCTTTTAAAGACATAGGAAGAAACCGAAGACGACGGTGACGGCAACGTTCTTCTGTTCCAAAGACACAATCGCGATGAAATTTCCTACTTCGCCGCACATGCCAGCGAGTTATTGTCTATTCCTGCGACTAGTGTGACCGCAGAAAGACCAATTTTGGTGGTAGGCCTGATAGTGACTATAATAGTGACTTAGAAAAGAAATGACCTCAGTCCACACAGAGTGGATAGGTTGATTTTCATTCACGATAAGTATAGCCACATCCCGCAGTTTAATATACTTCTGAAGTTTGGCTGAAGGAGTTTATTTGAAGTTTTATATACAGTAATTTTCGAGGAATAAAAATAATACTAATTTTGATATTAATTCTGTTAGAAAGACATAGCTCTTAGATATTTCAACTATTCTGCAAGGATTCTGAAATGCCAGAGCCATTTCGTTTTTACCAGACTTCTACTTCTCTTGATGAATAATGAAGAAGAGCAGCGCCCAGCCAGTGACTCGTAAAGTTTCTACATCATGAATAGGTAGAATATCTTGTAAATAAAAATTGGATTTGAGCAAGACTAAAATCTATTCTATAAATCATATACAACAACTTTCTATATAAACCTTATATGCCCCCAGGGCATAATTGACAACCATTGCACTACGGACTCTGAAGGGGTTATCATCCTAAAAGACCTAATTTCCAGACCTATGTACTACGGTACGTTGAACAAAATAGGTATCTCAACATTTCGATTGGAAGTGTTTGGGAAAATGGTGGGCGTAAGAGGGGCGTTAGTCGCTATCCAATTACTTTCAACTATTAAAAAAGGCACTAGCCCTTTCAATTTCCATTTGAATGAGCCCTTTTGAAGTTTCTACGATAATGCTTTCAATAATAACCTTATATGCCCCCAGGGCATAAATTACAACCCTTTCACTGAGAGCTCTGAGGGGGATATCATCCTAAAAGACAAAATTTCCAGAACTTTCAACTACGTTGAACAAAATTGATATTTCAAAATTTTCATTCGATGTTTTTGGGAAAATGGTGGGCATGATTTTTTGGTTTGGAAAGGTGCAGATTCATTTATGCTCTTCTTCTTCTTCAGGAAGTTGAGATGTATTACACAGATTTTCTCGACGCTTATCTGGAGCTTCACTTGATCAGCTTGATGTTGAAGCTCTGCAACAAGGGGTATGAGCTGATTGGGAGTTTGTGACAGGAATTGCAGCAGGCTTAGCGAAAGATCATCTGCAAATTTACACCACTGTTTTTGTTGCCTCATCAGTTGGTTGATGACAACAACAAATAGGATTGGACCTAACTCGCGTCCTTGGATAGTTCCACAGATGATGTCTTGGAAGTCGGATATTTCCCCGTTTTCGAGTTGTACGTACTCTTGACGACCAGAAAGGAAACTTGCAATGGTACACAAGAGAAACTGCGAGACTGTTTTTTTTTCTCCATACGCGGGCACTTTGTATCGAAACAGTTGTCGTAGAAACTTCAAAAAGGGCTAATTCAATTGGAAATTGGAGTGGCTAGTGCCCTTTTTAATAGTCGAAAATAATTGGAGGGCAACTATCCCTCCCATGCCCATCATTCCCCCAAACACATCCCATCAAAACTTTGAGATAGCCATTTTGTTCAGTGTAGTTGATTTCCAGATAGAAAATATGTTTTTAAGGAGGACACTTCCCCAAAACCCTCAGTGCAAGGGTTTTCAGTTATGCCCTGGGAGCATATAAAATTTTTATAGAAGGCGTTGTCGTAGAAACTTTAGAAAATATGTTTTTGAGGAGGACACTCCTCCACAGCCCTCACGGCAAGAGCTTTAAGTTATGCCCTGGGGGTATATAAGGTTTTTATAGAAGGCGTTGTCGTAACAATTTCAAAACAGGGCTCATTCGATTGGAAATTCAACGGGCTAGTGCCCTTTTTAATAGTCGAAAGTGATTGGATGGCAACTAGCCCTCCCCCACGCCCATCATTCCCCCAAACGCATCCAATAAAAATTTTGAGATAGCCATTTTGTTCAGCGTAGTTAATTTCTTGATAGAAAAAATATTTTTGAGGAGGATACTCCCCCACAACCCTCAGGGTAAGGGTTTTAAGTTATGCCCTGGGGGCATGTAAGGTTTTTATAGAAGGTGATGTCGTAGAAACTTCAAAAGAGGCTCATTCGATTGGAAATTCAAAGGGCTAGTGCCCTTTTTAATAGTCAAAAGTGATAGGAGGGCAACTATCCCCCCTCCATGCCCATCATTCCCCCAAATACATCCAATCAAAATTTTTGGATAGCCATTTTATTCCACGTAGTTGAAAGTTTTAGAAATTAGGTCTTTAAGGATGAAAACTCCTCCCCCCACATCCCTCATGGTAAGGGTGGTAAGTTACGCCCTGGGGGTATATAACGTTTTTTATTGAAAGTCTTGTTGTAGAAACTTCAAAAGGACTCATTCAATTGGAAATTGAAAGGGCTAGTGCCTTTTTTAATACTTGAAAGTGATTGGATAGCGACTAAAACCCCTCTCATGCCCACCATTTTCCCAAAAACATCGAATGAAATTTTGAAATATCCATTTTGTTCAACGTAGTTGAAAGTTCTGGAAATTTTGTCTTTTAGGATGATAACCCCTTCAGAGCTATCAGTGAGAGGGTTTTAAGTTATGCCCTGGGTGCATATAAAGTTATTATTGAAAGCTTTATCGTAGAAACTTCAAAAGGGCTCATTCAATTGGAAATTCAAAGGGCTAGTGCCTTTTTTAATAGTTGAAAGTGATTGGATAGCGACTAACGGCCCTCTTACACCCACTATTTTCCCAAACACATCCAATCCAAATTTTGAGATATCCATTTTCTTCAAGGTAGTTGAAAGTTCTGGAAATTAGGTCTTTTAGAATGAAAACCTCCTCAGAGCCCTCAATGCAAGTGTTGTAAGTTAGGCCCTGGGGGCATATAAGGTTTATACAGAAATTTGTTGTATATGATTTATAGAATAGATTTTAGTCTTCCTCAAACCCAATTTTTATTTACAAGATATTCTACCTATTCCTGAGGTAGAAACTTTGTGAGTCGCTGGCTGGACGCTGGTCTTCTTCATTATTCATCAAGAGAAGTAGAAATCTGGTAAAAACGAAATGGCTGTGGCATTTCAGAATCCTTGCAGAATAGTTGAAATATCTAAGAGCTATGTTTTTCTAACAGAACTAATTATCAAAATAAGTATTATTTTTATTCCTCGAAAATTACTATATACAAAACTTCGAACAGACTCCTTCAGGCAAACTTCAGAAGTATATTAGAACTGCGGGATGTGGCTTTAGTTATCGTGAATGAAAATCAACTTATCCACTCTGTGTGGACTGAGGCCATTTCTTTTCTAAGTCACTATTATAGTCACTATCAGGCTTACCACCAAAATTGGTTTTTCTGCGGTCACACTAGTCGCAGGAATAGACAATAACTCGCTGGCATGTGCGGCGAAGTAGGAAATTTCATCGCGATTGTGTCTCTGGAGCAGAAGAACGTTGCCGTCACGGTTGTCTTCGGTTTCTTCCTATGTCTTTAAAAGGATAAAGCATAGTGTAACTTGATTTCTGATTGGTTCCAGCTCTTTCCGACTCACTTCTCTTTTTTTAGACAACCTCCTTGTTCTCTTTTTCAGCCTTCTTTTTTTGGCAATGTTTCTTCAAACAAGAACAAAATTCAAAGAACATAAATTTTTCACACGACCTCTTTTCCACACCACCTAGGAGGTAGAGATCAAGGCGCCTTTTTTTTTTTAGAGTTATCGCCATTAACCACTAATCCTCTGATTAATTTTCATTAAAAACAATTATTGAAAATTTCAAAAATTGTTTTTAATGAAAATTATAATGATTAAAATTAAGGGTACTAGCCTTGTCAAAAGACTATGTCAATATAAAACGAACAGAAATTAACTAAAAAAACTTTTTCTACAAAATAAGTTTTTCAAAGAAAAGTAAAGAACTCCATTAAACAAAAAAAGAGCAAAAATAATCTACCAAGTGTGAAACTACCACAAATCAGCATCGATAAATAAATGAAACCCAAAATGAACATAAATTACAATAAATAACCGAGTCAAACTCAAAACGAGCAGAAATTAACATAAGTTGGGCGCAAAAACCCTATGCCTTCCCAAGGCCAGAACAAAATTTGCACTTTACTGAAAAAATATAGATGTTTTTACTTTTATAATTTTAATAAATCAAATAATTTTAACATTTTAATTACTAAATATCAGAATATGTATATTGAAATGACAATACACATTCATTTGTATTTTTTCAGTGAAGTGCAAATTTTGTTTTGGCTTTGGGAAGGCATAGGGGTTTAGCGCCCAACTTATGTTAATTTCTGCTCGTTTTGAGTTTGACTCGGTTATTAATTGTAATTTCTGTTCATTTTGGGTTTCATTTATTTATCGATGCTGATTTGTGGTAGGAAAAATAAAAAAAAAATACTGTTCTTCTTTTAAAAATCTAGTGATTTTCCTATTGTCTGGTGGCAACTCAGCTTTCAGGTTATCTTCTTAGCGTTAGAAAAAAAACATATTCTTTTTGGTTAATGTTAATTTTTAATTTAAAGGCACCAACTGAGGTGGGGGGGGGGTGTTTAGAATAACAATTTAATAAAAAAAGATAACTTTTTTTAGTGTTTTCAATTAAAAAAGATCGTCTATTAGTCACTTCGTCTTTCTTACCCTCTTTCTTAGCCTGGATGCAAAAAATTATTTCTAACTAGACGCTTCTTTTGAGTCCAAGCTTTGAGTCAAGTAGGCTCCCAGCACCCCTTGAAAGCTTCAAATCTATCCTGTTAGCCGTTCCTAGGAGAGTGCGGACATGCTATTTTGACAAGTTGTGTAAATGTAGTTTATTTTGATTGGATCAGTATTCATCGTTATTGGATTCTAGTCATTCAGGAACCAATAGCATCAAACTTTTAGGCTGACAGAGAACAATATTATAATTTGAAATTGTAAATAGCCTAGAAAAAAATAAAATACCTGATCAGATTTTTAACAAGAAACCCGAATAATCTTTCCAAGATATTTTTCAAGGACTATTATCGTTCCTTATCTATCACCTGCAACTCTCTTTCCGGCTATATTCAAGTCATTACCTAAAAATTATCAATCAATTAGAAAATGAGTTTAGTGTTGATTTTATGGTGGTGCATACCCATACACTTTGGTCAAAATCCATTGCCTCCATACCCCCTCCTCCCCCCTCCCCCAAAAGAAAAATAATAATTAGTTATTAGAAAGGAAAGCAATGATAAGCTTGGCCCCATCCTTGCCAAATAATTTGTCTGCTGTTGGACACAGTCTTGTTGCAATTTTAACAAAAAGGGCCTTCCCTATTTGAACAAGTTGCTTCCCGAAACTTCGTTTTCATACTATTGCTACAGTTAAAATTGCTATCTCTGACCTTCTAAGCTGTAGCACATAATTAATCCGTATGGGCAAAACATCAGAACTTAATGTGTTTCATTGCATCTCGTTTTCCTTTAAAAATTTTGTTCTATTCTCCCGAGGCTCCACCCTCTCGCTGATCCAACTCAGCTTTTAGTCTACAACCTCAAAATATTCTTCCAGTTCTAGCTACTCCACTTACCGTCTTATTACCTTCGATCCTAGAGTACCTTGGGACCTAAATCAGAGTAATTCGGTTTTCTTTCGATTTTAAGCTATTTGTAACGTCCGGATTCACTTCTTTGTCGACTCGATACTTAGAGAAGCCCCTATAGAAGGTTCGTTTATGAGTTAAAATATATTTGTTTCTACGTGTACTTGTTCTTCATCGTTGTTCTATTACTGGCATTCCAGCCTGTAATACATTAGGAAAATTTTCCAAAAGAATAATTAATAATCTTTTTATTTTGATTAGATGTATTCCTGTATATCGCTTTTCCAGTTGCCAATTTCTCTTTAAGTCACAAAATATCCATAAAATAAATTAAGAAGTTGATTTAATGGAATAGCTATATCTCCTGCTTAGTTAAAAATCTCTCTAGGAAAGGGAATTTCTAGGATAGGAATTGCTCTGGGATATGACGTCATTTTCTCTCAGAAACAAGCTACATTTATATCATACATATTATGAATATTCCATTTAGATACCTTGTAACAGCACAATATATAAGGCCATGCTTAGAACTTTCGAGCGTAGGCTCGATCCCGGCTGTTGCAAGGAAGAAAATTTCTAAATTAATGATATTGTAAT
Organism: Artemia sp. Qi Xiang Cuo; assembly: GCF_049724085.1. Taxonomy (NCBI): domain Eukaryota; kingdom Metazoa; phylum Arthropoda; class Branchiopoda; order Anostraca; family Artemiidae; genus Artemia; species Artemia sp. Qi Xiang Cuo. The sequence continues at coordinate 74,031,857 of NC_142794.1, read as the reverse complement.
TTTTATTTTATTTTAGACACTTCGTATTTACATTTGGAAATATGCTTGTTTTGTTTAAATTTTTAACATGCACTGAACATGGGGGGGAGGATGCAAGAAATGACAAATATTTTCTTGATTTAAAGATTTTGGACATATTAGTAATCAAACACGGACTGGGTATAGACTGGAGCAGAAAAAGATATGGGGAAAAATTCAAGGCTTAATATGTTTCTTAAAAACTATTAAAAATCTAATGTTTTTGTTGCTGGATTTATGCACTTGGATAATTTGTGGCAATTGATGCTGGTTGTGGCCCGTCTTAGTTTACAAGTGGTTAGATAAAGAAAGAAAAACGAGCAAAAATGGGGTTTTTATAGGCCAAATGAAGATACTGAAAAAACGAAGCGAATATTTCGAGAGGACAAACGCCTCTCTTCTTCAGCGCGAAACGAAACGATGTATCAATAAAAGCCAAAAATTTAAAGAATTAAAACCAAATACCTAACAACCATAAAAGAGAGTTATTCGCCAATATCCGCGATTTGCACAAAATCCAAAAATATGATCTGCCATCGACGGATACTAGCAAACAACTGAACAAAAGAAAGGAATCAATTCATTCACTCGAAAAACAACACGAACCAACAATTAAATAAGTTGGAAAACTATGTCATTTGATTTCGGATTTTAATTAAGGCATTTCTTGCAGACACCCTTTGGGACCTAAGGGGTTGTTCACGTGTTTGATTAGATGACTGAGAAAGTGGTTCAAGGTTTATTTCAGGGATCACTAAAGTATCGGCTTCTCTTTTGAGAAAACCGAAATATAACTCATTTATTCTTAAATCACCGGAATGTCTGTTTAAAGCTAGACCTAAATGTTGGTATTTATAAATTTCAACAGCTTCTCTGTAATGCTGGACAATACCCTTATCATTCGAAATAAGACTAGCTTGATTAAACAAAATAGTATGGTCTGGTTTTTCAAAAATGTGCTCTGCAAGGGCAGAGTCAAAATTTTCCGGTTTTTTCCGCTTTTTAAGTGTATTATTAATTGAGCTAGAATGCTGAGTTAATCTATCTGTGAGTCGCTGATTAGTTCTTCCAATATACCAAAGACCACACGAACAAGGAATTCTGTAGACACCGGAGTTTTCACCTATCGGGATAGGGTCTTTTCCTTGATAAATTTGGGACTTGATAGTTTTTCTGGGTCTATAATAAGTGTAAATGTTATTTTTCCTTAGATTTTTTGAAATGTGGTCTGAAATCCCTTTAATGTATGGGAGACCAAGATACACTGAATTTTCCCTTTGATTTGTGTTTTCTGTGGAACTATCTGATAATCTTTTAATGCGTTTTGCAATTACAGAATTTATTAAACTAATTGGATAACCATTCCCAAATAAAATATCTATAAGGTGGTTGAGTTCTAAATCCAAGAAACGTGTTGAACAAACTTTCAATGCTCTATCAACTAGAGAAGTGACAACTCCTCTTTTCACAGCAGTATAATGATTGGAGTAATAACTTAATTAACGTTAATTATGTGTGGTTTTTATATATACACTAAACTCAAAACATGAATCATTTCGGTGCACCAAAACATCTAAGAAAGGAAGACGCCTCTCTATCTCTGATTCCTGAGTAAATTTCAGTTTTGGATCCAAGGAGTTGAGCAAGTTAAGAAAAGAACCCAGAAACTCGTCACCATGCTCCCATAAATAAAAAATGTCATCTTTAAAACGAACTCAACACTCAGGCTTACAAGGACCTTGCAAAATAGCCCTTTCTTCAAGGTCTTCCATGAAAATATCAGCCTGTATTGGAGAAAGGGGGGCACCCATGGAGAGCCCATATTTCTGTCTATAAAAAATGCCTCTATAATGGAAGTAAAAAGAAGTTCTATTACAAAAGGCTGTAAGTGAAAAAAGTGTCTGATTCGACAGAGCAGAATTTTCTGATATGGATGGGTTAGAGTTAAGTTTACGCTCCAAAATAAGGTCTTACCTTTGAGGATCACAATTGGTATACATTGAATTCGCATCAAAACTGCCAATTCTTGTATTTGGTTTAACCGAAACTTGCTTTACCTTGGAAACAAAATCAGCGGAATTTTTAATATAGGATTTTTGAGCCTGGATTAGTGGGCGAAATATCACTGATAAGAATTTTCCTATTTTTGCTGTAGGAGAATTAAAAGAAGAAACAATGGGTCGAAGTGGATTGCCGGGCTTATGAACTTTAGGAAGACCATAAAAGCGAGGGGACGTACAACCGCGTGGGTAAAACCTTTTGTACAACTGATCTGTAATTTCACCTTTTCCTTTTAGATAAGACAGCTCTTTCCGGACTTCCTGTACAAATTTTTCTGTGGGATCGGTAGCTAATTGTTCATATGTGTTAGAATCATTTAAAATTTCTCTGATTTTTTTGTCGTAATCATCTGAATCTAATACAACAACAGTATTGCCTTTATCGGCTTTCGTAATAATCCTGGAATGATCTTTTTGTAGTGCGTGTAAGACCAAGTGTTCATTTTTACTAAAATTTTTTAAATTTCGATTATTAATAGAAGGCGAATCCAACAAAGTTTCAACAAATTGTGCTCTAACCTCAGCAATCTCTCCAATCTCCGCACGAGAGTCATGAAAAGCACCCTCTGTGTTCGCGATAATTTCACTATAAGGTATTTTCGAAGGGGTTATCGAAAATTTGAATCCTTTCGATAGAACCTGATTTTGCTCTGTTGTAAGGGGCGTGGAGCTGAGATTTATCACAGCAGGACCAGGATACGCATTTGGGACATAAGGTGGATTATTAGAGAGTTTGTCCAACTTTAAACGGTGTAATTTCTCGGAAAGTCTTTGTCTAGAAATCCTAAAATCATGCTGAAAAGAATTTTCAGCAATAACCTTAATTTGAAGAAAATCAGCATAAGATAGCGTACATAATACTTCTCGCTCTAGCCTGAAAATATCCTGATTTAACCGGTAGCGCTTGCTTTTGCAGTCACTAATAACATGATTTAAAATACCAAACCCTATACGTTCTGTAAATTGCCGTTCGTTACGTGTGTTTAAGTGAAGTGAAGGTCGCATTGACTTGGGTAAAATACTGTTCATTTTACAATTATGAAGAAAATATTGTTGATTAATCAAATTAGCTTTTTTTCTCACAAGAGATATGAATGTAGTGACAAAATTGGTTGAATGTTCCCCATAAGCATGACGAAGATAATTTCTTAAACCACATTGGCCTGACATCACATAAAGAAAGAAAAACGAGCAAAAATGGGGTTTTTATAGGCCAAATGAAGATTAACTCAGCATTCTAGCTCAATTAATAATACACTTAAAAAGCGGAAAAAACCGGAAAATTTTGACTCTGCCCTTGCAGAGCACATTTTTGAAAAACCAGACCATACTATTTTGTTTAATCAAGCTAGTCTTATTTCGAATGATAAGGGTATTGTCCAGCACTACAGAGATGCTGTTGAAATTTATAAATACCAACATTTAGGTCTAGCTTTAAACAGAGATTCCGGTGATTTAAGAATAAATGAGTTATATTTCGGTTTTCTCAAAAGAGAAGCCGATACTTTAGTGATCCCTGAAATAAACCTTGAACCACTTTCTCAGTCATCTAATCAAACACGTGAACAACCCCTTAGGTCTCAAAGGGTGTCTGTAAGAAATGCCTTAATTAAAATCCGAAATCAAGTGACATAGTTTTCCAACTTATTTAATTGCTAGTTCGTTTTGTTTTTCAAGTGAATGAATTGATTCCTTTCTTTTGTTCAGTTGTTCGCTAGTATCCGTCGATGGCAGATCATATTTTTTGGATTTTGTGCAAATCGCGGATATTGGCGAATAACTCGCTTTTATGGTTGTTAGGTATTTGGTTTTAATTCTTTTAATTTTCGGCTTTTATTGATACATCGTTTCGTTTCGCGCTGAAGAAGAGAGGCGTTTGTCCTCTCGAAATATTCGCTTTGTTTTTTCAGTATCTTCATTTGGCCTATAAAAACCCCATTTTTGCTCGTTTTTCTTTCTTTATGTGATGTCAGGCCAATGTGGTTTAAGAAATTATCTTCGTCATGCTTATGGGGAGCATTCAACCAATGTTGTCACTACATTCATATCTCTTGTGAGAGAAAAAGCTAATTTGATTAATCAACAATATTTTCTTCATAATTGTAAAATGAACCGTTTTTTACCCAAGTCAATGCGACCTTCACTTCACTTAAACACACGTAACGAACGGCAATTTACAGAACGTATAGGGTTTGGTATTTTAAATCATGTTATTAGTGACTGCAAAAGCAAGCGCTACCGGTTAAATCAGTATATTTTCAGGCTAGAGCGAGAAGTATTATGTACGCTATCTTATGCTGATTTTCTTCAAATTAAGGTTATTGCTGAAAATTCTTTTCAGCATGATTTTAGGATTTCTAGACAAAGACATTCTGAGAAATTACACCGTTTAAAGTTGGAAAAACTCTCTAATAATCCACCTTTTGTCCCAAATGCGTATCCTGGTCCTGCTGTGATAAATCTCAGCTCCACGCCCCTTACAACAGAGCAAAATCAGGTTTTGTCGAAAGGATTCAAATTTTCGATAACCCCTTCGAAAATACCTTATAGTGAAATTATCGCGAACACAGAGGGTGCTTTTCATGACTCTCGTGCGGAGATTGGAGAGATTGCTGAGGTTAGAGCACAATTTGTTGAAACTTTGTTGGATTCGCCTTCTATTAATAATCGAAATTTAAAAAATTTTAGTAAAAATGAACACTTGGTCTTACACGCACTACAAAAAGATCATTCCAGGATTATTACGAAAGCCGATAAAGGCAATACTGTTGTTGTATTAGATTCAGATGATTACGACAAAAAAATCAGAGAAATTTTAAATGATTCTAACACATATGAACAATTAGCTACCGATCCCACAGAAAAATTTGTACAGGAAGTCCGAAAAGAGCTGTCTTATCTAAAAGGAAAAGGTGAAATTACAGATCAGTTGTACAAAAGGTTTTACCCACGCGGTTGTATGTCCCCTCGCTTTTATGGTCTTTCTAAAGTTCATAAGCCCGGTAATCCACTTCGACCCATTGTTTCTTCTTTTAATTCTCCTACAGCAAAAATAGGAAAATTCTTATCAGTGATATTTCGCCCACTAATTCAGGCTCAAAAATCCTATATTAAAAATTCCGCTGATTTGGTTTCCAAGGTAAAGCAAGTTTCGGTTAAACCAAATACAAGAATTGGCAGTTTTGATGCAGATTCAATGTATACCAATTGTGATCCTCAAAAGGCCGAACTGATTTTGGAGCAAAAACTTAATTCTAACCCATCTATATCAGAAAATTCCGCTCTTTCGAATCAGACACTTCTTTCGCTTACAGCCTTTTGTAATAGAACTTCTTTTTACTTTCATTATAGAGGCATTTTTTATAGACAGAAATATGGGCTCTCCATGGGTGCCCCCCTTTCTCCAATACAGGCTGATATTTTCATGGAAGACATTGAAGAAAGGGCTATTTTGCATGGTTCTTGTAAGCCTGAGTTTTGGGTTCGTTTTAAAGATGACATTTTTTATTTATGGGAGCATGGTGACGAGTCTCTGGGTTCTTTTCTTCACTTGCTCAACTCCTTGGATCCAAAACTGAAATTTACTCAGGAATCAGAGATAGAGAGGCGTCTTCCTTTCTTAGATGTTTTGGTGCACCGAAATGATTCATGTTTCGAGTTTAGTGTATATAGAAAACCCACACATAATGACCGTTACTTAAGTTAGTCCTCCAATCATTCTCCTGCTGTGAAAAGAGGAGTTGTCACTTCTCTAGTTGATAGAGCATTGAAAGTTTGTTCAACACGTTTCTTGGATTTAGAACTCAACCACCTTAGAGATATTTTATTTGGGAATGGTTATCCAATTAGTTTAATAAATTCTGTAATTGCAAAACGCATTAAAAGATTATCAGATAGTTCCACAGAAAACACAAATCAAAGGGAAAATTCAGTTTATCTTGGTCTCCCATACATTAAAGGGATTTCAGACCACATTTCAAAAAATCTTAGGAAAAATAACATTTACACTTATTATAGACACAGAAAAACTATCAAGTCCCAAATTTATCAAGGAAAAGACCCTATCCCGATAGGTGAAAACTCCGGTGTCTACAGAATTCCTTGTTCGTGTGGTCTTTTGTATATTGGAAGAACTAATCAGCGACTAACAGATAGATTAACTCAACATTCTAGCTCAATTAACAATACACTTAAAAAGCGGAAAAAACCGGAAAATTTTGACTCTGCCCTTGCAGAGCACATTTTTGAAAAACCAGACCATACTATTTTGTTTAATCAAGCTAGTCTTATTTCGAATGATAAGGGTATTGTCCAGCATTACAGAGAAGCTGTTGAAATTTATAAATACCAACATTTAGGTCTAGCTTTAAACAGAGATTCCGGTGATTTAAGAATAAATGAGTCATATTTCGGTTTTCTCAAAAGAGAATCCGATACTTTAGTGATCCCTGAAATAAACCTTGAACCACTTTCTCAGTCATCTAATCAAACACGTGAACAACCCCTTTGGTCTCAAAGGGTGTCTGCAAGAAATGCCTTAATTAAAATCCGAAATCAAATGACATAGTTTTCCAACTTATTTAATTGCTGGTTCGTTTTGTTTTTCGAGTGAATGAATTGATTCCTTTCTTTTGTTCAGTTGTTCGCTAGTATCCGTCGATGGCAGATCATATTTTTTGGATTTTGTGCAAATCGCGGATATTGGCGAATAACTCGCTTTTATGGTTGTTAGGTATTTGGTTTTAATTCTTTTAATTTTTGGCTTTTATTTATACATCGTTTCGTTTCGCGCTGAAGAAGAGAGGCGTTTGTCCTCTCGAAATATTCGCTTCGTTTTTTCAGTATCTTCATTTGGCCTATAAAAACCCCCTGTTTTCTCGTTTTTCTTTCTTTATGTCATGTCAGGCCAATGTGGTTTAAGAAATTAACAAGTGGTTAGTTTATGCGGCCTATCATGTTTTATAGGGTGAACTTGGGTAAGTCTGACCTCTTAAAAGTTTTTTTTAGATTAATCTGGTCCCAAAATTGTCTTGGGATTTGCTGACGCAATAAAAACTATTTGATGTTGCTCTTGGTCATGCTAGTAATATTCTTCACAACCTAGAAAGTTTTCATGTTGTTTCCATGAGTTACTGAACAAAAGTAACCCATCTCAGGGGGGGGGGGGTTAAATTTACCCCTAGTCTGGGATAAATCTGACATCCCGGGTAAATTCTATGCATGCACAGACAACAGTTTTGTCACCCTAAGAGATGATTTTGGGACCAAATTAATCTAAAAAAAACTTATAAGAGGTCAGACTTACCCAAGTTCACCCTATAAAAGATGATAGGTCGCATAAACTAACCACTTGTAAACTAAGACGGGCCACAACCAGCATCAATTGCCACAAATTTCCAAGTGCATAAATCCAGCAACAAAAACATTAGATTTTTAATAGTTTTTAAGAAACATATTAAGCTTTGAATTTTTCCCCATATCTTTTTTTCTCCAGTCAGTACCCCGTCCATGTTTGATTACTAATATTTCCAAAATCTTTGAATCAAGAAAATACTTTTAATTTCTCGCATCCCCCCCCCCATGTTCAGTGCAGGTTTGAAATTTAAACAAAACAAGCATATTTCCAAATGTAAAGACGAAGTGTCTAAAATAAAATAAAAATTACGATACCATTAATTTAGAAAATTCTTCCTTGCAACAGCCGGGATCGAACCTACGCTCGAAAGTTTCTAAGTACAGCTTTATCCACTGCGCTGTCAACAGGTATTTAAATTGAATATTCATAATATGTATGATATAAATGTAGCTTGTCTTTGAGAGAAAATGATGTCAGATCCCAGAGCAATACCTATCCTAGAAATTCCCTATTCTAGAGGGATTTTTAACTGAGAAGAAGATATAGCTATTCCATTAAATCAACTTTGTAATTTATTTTATGGATATTTTGTGACTTAACGAGAAATTGGCAACTGGAAAAGCGATATACAGGAATAAATCTAAACAAAATAAAAAGATTATTAATTATTCTTTTGGAAAATTGTCCTAATGTATTACAGGCTGGAATGCCAGTAATATAACAACGATGAAGAACAAGTAAACGTAGAAACAAACGTATTCTAACTGATAAACAAACCTTCCTTAGGGGCTTCTCTAAATATCGAGTCGACAAAGAAGTGAATCCGGACGCTACAAATAGCTTAACATCCAAAGAAAACCGAATTACTCTGATTTAGGTCCAAACGTACTCTAGTATCGAAGTTAAAAAGACGGTAAATGGAGCAGCTAGAACTGGAAGAACATTTTGAGTCATTTAGATATATGTTTAGCTTCTTTTCCTGATCTTCTTCATTCTTACTATCAACAGTATAACAGATTTCCGTTTGGTCAGATAATTAGCAAAGAGTCAGATGAGGAGCCAGACGAGACGTCAGAGTCTTCATTGGAAAGACATTTTTCCTTTTTCTACTTTAGCTTGATTGTCTTCATTTTTACTTTTCCTGTTTTGTTCTCAAGCATTCCTTCTTTTTTTCTCTTTCTAACTTTTGCAAGCACTCTCAAATCCTCTACAGATGGTATTACTTTAGCTTCTCAAGCAATTTCTGCCTGCCAGATGCTCCGGATGCTGAGGCATCAAGAAAATTGCGGTGTGCTGAGTCCAAGAGAAGTTCTTCAAATGATTTCTCATACGTTTGAATCTTTTTTGGACTAACCTACACTGAAATAGCAGTCTGATCAGTCGTAGTATTCAGTTTAGTCGTCACTATTCTTAAATTTTTTGTTTCAACATATTTTTTTTAACTAGGCTCAATGAAATTTCGCCTTATTAACGTTGCAAATGACACGTGCTGGAATAGCGGAATCATAAATTCATATCGTTTGAAATGATTTTTCAATCTATTAAGGTGTAAGGTTAGTCTCCCAGAGTCCTTGTTTTGGTGAGACATCAACAAGGTGTTCTCGTTACCGGTTCACGAGCTTCTGCTCATTGGATGATTTCAGCCCTTTGAGAACAACCCTGTCAAGTGGCAGCAAATCATTCAATACATGGGCTGGCAAACTGAAGATAATAATGTTCTTTTCTGAAGTGAGCTCCATAAGAACCAATTGTATAGGGCCCATGGCCGTCAACAATAAGAATTGATTATCCTTTCACCCGAGGCAGGTAAACATCTTTAAACAAGTTATAGAAGAGATGAGCTGTCATCCATGACTGAAATCCATAAGCTGTCATCCATGACCTAGTACCTGAAAAACATTCATCTGGATGGTCTTTAATGGGCAGCCATAGACTCCAAGTGTTTCTCCCAGAAAAGACTACCAGTGTTGGCAGTTTCTTGCCTGATGCTTTAATATTCTTCGCAACACTTCGCCGCATTGCTGGAGATCCTTTTGTGCCAGAGATTTTAAGGCTATCAGGATTGCAACAAAACGAAGTTTCGCCCAACTTGTACTAGTATTTAGGTTTGTCTAAGATGTCAAACTCATCTGCTGCTTTTGTTGGAGGTTATACAATCCTAAAATGATGAAAGAGTTTGCTTGTTGCACAACCCTCAGGTTTTCATGTCACTCATGTTTCTAAAACAAGATGTTGTTTCTTTTCTTAATCCCAAATCACCAGTCTTCACCTGGCCGATTAATTGTTAAATGGGTACTGATTTTGTTCACACTGATATATTTTTTATATTAGGTATATTCTGTATTGTTAACATTACGAATAGTTGACAAATACTCTGAAATCTAAGTTAGAATTCCAAAAACAACTATTCACTTGTATACACGGGGTAAATCCAACCCACCATGTCAGAATTTATCCTGTACAGGGTATGTCCAACATGTCGGATTTATACAAAAATAGGGTTTTTCTGTTGTAGGTCTGACACCCCGTGTATCTCCTGACTGGTTTGTGAATAAAATACCAATAAATAACAGTAATTACTTAAACTACCTTACTAACTCATCAGTTATTTAGAATTATTTTATAATCTCTGTTTTTCTGCACTATCACTTAAAATTGCTACCACCTCGTGGCCAACAAAAATACTCTCCTCGAAATTTTAAATTTCCTTTATTACAAAAGGAATTGAAAATGGCGGAAATATTCAGCACTGTTGTCAAGTACCCAAGCAAAAGGAAAAAAATGGTGTAAGCAACTACAAACATCTGTCACCACTGAGCCAAATAAGACGGGAGTAGTATCCTATTAATAGATCTGACCGAATCCCACCCCCTTGAATCCCGCTCCGGGCACTTTTCTTTAAAAAAAACTTGTAAGACATGTAGGTATTAGGCTATTTCCTGGGAGCCCTCTGACGTCAAAACACACCCTCAATACATTCTACGACAAGCCCTCCCTTTTCCATATGATTCCGACCGCAGCCCTCTGATGATACGACATCCATAGCAGTTTCCCATAGAATTGCCGTGACAGCCCTCTTATGTCACGACATGCCCTCGCACTTTAAACGGACAGATAGGAAAAATAGCATAGGATTCCCATGAGGTCTACAAAAAAATAGCATGGGATTTCTGTGACATGCTTTCTGACGTCACGACACACCCTCAATCTAGTCCACGACACAGATAGCACATTAATAAGGGATTCTGACGGCAGCCCTCTGACGTCACGGCATCCATATCAGTTTCCGATAGAATTCCCGTGACAGCCCTCTGACGTCACGACACACCCTCACGGCTTTCTGCAACGCCCATCGGAAAATTACTATGGGATTTCTATGACAGATCTCTGACGTCACGACACACCCTGACGCTTTACACAACCCGTTTTAAACGGTCAGGTGTAAAATGGATGACACAATTTTATGTAACCTAGCGCCAGGACACATGGGGAACCCCCAATTTCAACCGAATACGGCAGACACCTTATCTGAGGTCGCGTAATGACAACACAACCATCACTGTCACATAATACCTTTTTGGCATTTTATTTTTCGACCAAAACATTCAAAGTATTTTTTCTTTTTTTAACTTAATAGTGGTGCACACTTTATGTAAGGTCAGCGCACTACTTACGCAATGACGGTGCACTTTTATGTAATGACGGCGCGTATTACTATCACATAATACATTTTTTGGTATTTTATATTTCACCAAAAGTGTTCAAAGCATTTCTTTTTTTTGTCCTTTATTTTGTTGTCCTCGCTGGGACTTAAAAGGTCAATTCCCTTCCAATGGAATAGCGCTCCAAGCAACAGCACTAAACTTCCTTTCCCAATATTCTGTATTAGGGAAATACTTTCAGGAAATAATACGCTCCCGCGACGTCACAAGATACATCTCTGTCTATTCCATAACACATTTGGTGTGATTCCATGCACAAGTCGGTCTTTTTCTGGCCAGGTGTAACATCAATTATGCAAAAAAGCGCAGAGGAAATATTTAATTTTTAGACAAAATTGCTCTAAATGTATTTCTAGCCATAAAGACTAAGGGATGCTTAAATTGTTTAAACATCATGATCGTGCTAAACAATAAATTTCAAAAACATAGACTTTGTAAACAAAAGTTTTATTATTTCAAACAAATTTACAAACAAAATTAAAACAAAGAAAAAAGTGGCTAAAAAACACAACAAATATAAAAATAAAAAGTGAAAAAAAAGAAGCTTATTCTTATATATTTTTCGTTATTTCCTCAGGTTTCATAGACTCAAGGCTTACAAAATTCAAACATGTTTGCGGTAAGGCACTGCTACAACATTTTTACACACATCTAGGGGTAATTTTCAGTAAAGATATGTTAGCACTTCAGGATTTTCAAAAATTATTTACCATATTTTAACATTTGTTTCATATTTTTAATACTTTCTAGGGCTTATAGCCCAAGGTTTGAGAATTTTTATTATATTATTTTAATAATTTTCGTTCTTTTCCTCGGGTTTAATAGATCAAAGGCTTACAAAATTCAAACATGAGAGTGAAATGGCATTGCGACGCTGTTTTCAGACACATCTAGGGATTATTTTGACTAAGGATATGATAGCACCTTCGGTTGTTTTTTAACAATTCTTTACCTTAATTTAACATTTCTTTCACACTCTTAATATTTTCTAGAGCTTAGGTGGCCAATGTTTCTACAGTTTTAAGAAATTAACTTAATATTATTCGTTATTTTCCTAGGGTTTAACATATCCAAGGCTTACAAAATTCAAACATGGGAGCCAAATGGCACTGTGACGCCGTTTTCACACGCATCAGAAGGCAATTTCGACTAAGGATATACTAGCAATTTTGGATTTTCAACAATTATTTAACACATTTTAACATTTGGACTCCGCTTAAAAATGTATGGAGCTAGAGTAAAGTCGATTATAAATTATAAATCTTGTTAAAATAACCTTTAAAACAGGACTCTAAAATTGGAGTTCTCTAGCTCCCCCCCCCTTAGCAATCATTTCCACAGGGCAAGGTTGGTATTAGATGCAAAATTTTAGGCATTGTTGAGGTATTTCCGAGAACCATTAACGAAAATACAACGTTTCTTAGTGTGCAAATTAGATTGTCGTTCCCCCCACCCTCTGTAGTAAAAATTATTTAACACCCCTCTCTTAACTTTTAAAATGTAGAATACGCTATTCTATGCAATTAAGGCCACATTACCATTATTTGACTGCCCCCACACCCCCAAACAATCATTCCTAAAACATGTTTCAGACATTTCTTGTTAAAAATTATGCCTCAATCCGTTGACTCAAGTTCACCCAACACATCCTTACGTGCACCTTCATTGCGTAAGTTGTGCGCTGACCTTACATAAAGTGTGCACCACTATTAAGTTAAAAAAAGAAAAAATGCTTTGAATGTTTCGGTCGAAAAATAAAATGCCAAAAATTCACAAACCAGTGAATTTATTCACAAACCAGTCAGGAGATACACGGGGTGTCAGACCTAAAACAGAAAAATCCTATTTTTGTATAAATCCGACATGTTTGACTTACCCTGTACAGGATAAATTCTAACATGGTGGGTTGGATTTACCCCGTTTATACAAGTGAATAGTTTTTTTTGGAATTCTAACTTAGATTTCAGAGTATTTGTCAACTATTCATAATGTTAACAATACACAATATACCTAATATAAAAAATGTATCAGTGTGAAGAAAATCAGTACTCATTTCACAATTAATCGGCCAAGTGAAGACTGGTGATTTGGGATTAAGAAAAGAAACAACATCTTGTTTAAGAAACATGAGTGACATGATAACCTGAGGGTTGTGCAACAAGCAAACTCTTTCATCATTCTAGGATTGTATAACCTCCAACAAAAGCAGCAGATGAGTTTAACATCATAGACAAACCTAAATACTGGTACAAGTTGGACGAAACTTCGTTTTGTTGCGATCCTGATAGCCTTAAAATCGCTGGCGCGAAAGGATCCCCAGCAATGCGGCGAAGAGGTCACAATGGGTGTGATAAAATAACTGCTCTCGAATATATTAAAGCATCAGGCAAGAAACTGCCAACACTGGTAGTCTTTTCTGGGAGAAACACTTGGAGTCTATGGCTGCCCATTAAAGGCTATCCAGATGAATGTTTTTCAGTTACTAAGTCATGGATGACAGCTTATGGATTTCAGTCATGGATGACAGCCCATCTCTTCTATAACTTGTTTAAAGATGTTTACCTGCCTCGGGTGAAAGGAAAATCAATTCTCATTCTTGACGGCCATGGGCCCTGTACAATTGGTTCTTATGGAGCTCACTTCAGAAAAGAACATTATTATCCTCAGTTTGCCAGCCCATGTATTGAATGATCTGCAGGCACTTGACAGGGTTGTTCTCAAAGGGCTGAAATCATCCAATGAGCAGAAGCTCGTGAACTGGTAACGAGAACACCTTGTTGATGTCTTACAAAAACAAGGACTCTGGGAGACTAACCTTACACCTTCAAGGATTGAAAAATCATTTCAAACGATGTGAATTTATGATTCCGCTATTCCAGCACGTGTCAATCGAAACGGTAAGAAGGCAAAATTTCATTGTGCCTAGTTAAAAAAAATATGTTGTGACAAAAAATTTAAGAATAGTGACGACTACAGTGAATACTACGACTGATCAGATTACTATTTGAGTGTAGGTTAGTCCAAAAAAGATTCAAACGCATGAGAAATCATTTGAAGAACTTCTCTTGGATTCAGCACACCACAATTTTCTTGATGTCTCAGCATCCGGGGAATCAAGCAGGCAGAAATTGTTTGAGAAGCTAAAGTAATAGCATCTGTAGAGGATTTGAGAGTGCTTGCACAAAGATAGAAAGAGAAAAAAGAAGGAATGCTTGAGAACAAAACAGGAAAAGTAAAAATGAAGACAATCAAGCTAAAGTAGAAAAAGGAAAAATGTCTTTCCAATGAAGACTCTGACGTCTCGTCTGGCTCCTCATCTGACTCTTTGCTAATTATCTGACCAAACGGAAATCTGTTATACTGTTGATAGTAAGAATGAAGAAGATCAGGAAAAGAAGCTAAACATATATCTAAATGAGTACTATGATCTTAAATACAATACCAAACGTGATGAACAAGGCTGGTATAGAACTGGAAGAATATTTTGAGACTATAGACTAAAAGCTGAGGTGGATCAGTAAGGGAATGGAGCGTTGGGAGAATGGAAAGAAAATTTTCAAAGGAAAACGAGATCCAATGAAACACATTAAGTTCTGATGTTTAGCCCATTCGGATTAATTATGTGCTACAGCTAAGAAGTTCAGATATTAATAGTTTTAAAAACAATTAAAAATGTAATGCAAACCTATATTAGCAGTTTTTGGCTAAATTTTGAATAACAGAGATGCCGGTATGAAGGAGGCTGTGGATTTTCAACAATTATTTAACATATTTTAACATTTGGACTCCGCTTAAAAATGTATGGAACTAGAGTAAAGTCGATTATAAATTACAAATCTTGTTAAAATAACCTTTAAAACAGGACTCTGAAATTGGAGTTCTATAGCTCCCCCCCCCCTTAGCAATCATTTCCACAGGGCAAGGTTGGTATTAGATGCAAAATTTTAGGCATTGTTGAGGTATTTCCGAGAACCCCTAACGAAAATACAGCCTTTCTTTGTATGCAAGTTAGATTTTCACTTTTCACATCCATATCAGTTTCCGATAGAATTCCCGTGACAACCCTCTGACGTCACGACACACCCTCACGGCTTTCTGCAACGCCCATAGGGAAATTAACATGGGATTTCTATGACAGATCTCTGACGTCACGACAAACCCTGACGCTTTACACAACCCGTTTTAAACGGTCAGGTGTAAAATAGATGACACAATTTTATGTAACCTAGCGCCAGGACACATGGGGAACCCCCAATTTCAACCGAATACGGCAGACACTTTATCTGAGGTCACGTAATGACAACGCAACCATCACTTTCACATAATACCTTTTTGGCATTTTAGTTTTCGACCGAAACATTCAAACATTTTTTATTTTCTTTAACTTAATAGTGGTACACACTTTATGTAAGGTCAGCGCACAACTTACGCAATGACGGTGCACGTAAGGATGGAATGGGTGAACTTGAGTCAACGGATTGAGGCAAAATTTTTAACAAGAAATGCCAAAAACATGTTTTACAAATGATTGTTAGGGGGTGTGGGGGCGGTCAATTAATGGTAATGTGGCCTGAATTACATGGAGTAACGTATTCTACAGTTTAAAAGTTAAGATGGGGGTATTAAATATTTTTACCACAGAGGGTGGGGGGAGCGAAAATCTAACTTGCAAACTGAAGATAATAATGTTCTTTTCTGAAGCAAGCTCCATAAGAACCAATTGTATAGGGCCCATGGCCGTCAAGAATAAGAATTGATTTTCCTTTCATCCGAGGCAGGTAAACATCTTTAAACAAGTTATAGAAGAGATGGGCGGTCATCCATGACTGAAATCCATAAGCTGTCATCCATGACTTAGTAACTGAAAAACATTATTCTGGATGGTGTAATGGGATCAATTTTCAAAAACATCAAAATTTTCCAATTAAAGTTACCCAAGTAAAATAACATCACCCAAAATATGAACCTGAAAATTCAAGTAACCTACAGATCGAGCAAGTCTCAAACGTTCAATTCAAAATAGTGAAACAAATGCATTTAATTCAAGCATACAGTGTAAGAATCTTTCCCACAGAAAATATAATAAATAAATCCGATCCCGCGTCACCAAAGTATGCAATAAATATCAGTTTGACCAAATCTTATATGACAGGCGACTAACAATGTATCTTAAATCTTGAGAGCTTGAATTTCCAAGATGTCAAGAGATGGTAGAATTTACTATACAAAAAATAGCTATTCCAGAGACCAATTATGTCTGTGTAATCTAATT
Organism: Artemia sp. Qi Xiang Cuo; assembly: GCF_049724085.1. Taxonomy (NCBI): domain Eukaryota; kingdom Metazoa; phylum Arthropoda; class Branchiopoda; order Anostraca; family Artemiidae; genus Artemia; species Artemia sp. Qi Xiang Cuo. Next base: position 74,015,429 of record NC_142794.1, on the reverse strand, counting down.
GCATTGTTCTGAAAACTGGGTTTAGAACTATGTATCTTAAACTAAATCGTATTGTCCTTTAACAACTTTCACAGAAGTAAATTATAAGTCTTCTGGAAACTAAGTGACACCTTGCTAGCAAAATGTTACGATGTAAACCTTTGTTTGTTGGGAAAAATTCCAAATTGATATCTTAAAAGTCATAACCTCTGGCGAAATTGCAGAGAATAGATAGTTAGGACTTAGGAATTTTTGCGCCAGTCTTTTTAGGAGTCTTTTATCAGTCTTACGACAGTCTTTTGGAATTGATTGTGAGTCTTTATGTGAATTCTATGCGATTCTAACAACAATTTTATTGAACGTTATTTGTTTTGCCCCAGTGAACAACTTTTACTGTCTTTTAAGCAAAGTAAAAGTCAAATAATGGTAATGTGGCCTGAATTACATGGAGTAACGTATTCTACAGTTTAATAGTTAAGATGGGGGTGTTAAATAATTTTTACTACAGAGGGGGGGGGGAACGACAATCTAATTTGCACACTAAGAAACACTGTATTTTCGTTAATGGTTCTTGGAAATACCTCAACAATGCCTAAAATTTTGCATCTAATACCAACCTTGCCCTGTGGAAATGATTGCTAGGGGGGGAGGCTATAGAACTCCAATTTCAGAATCCTGTTTTAAAGGTTATTTTAACAAGATTTGTAATTTATAATCGATTTTACTCTAGCTCCATACATTTTTAAGTGGAGTCCAAATGTTAAAATATGTTAAATAATTGTTGAAAATCCAAAATTGCTAGCATATCCTTAGTCGAAATTGCCTTCTGATGCGTGTGAAAACGGCGTCACAGTGCCATTTGGCTCCCATTTTTGAATTTTGTAAGCCTTGGATATATTAAAACCGAGGAAAATAACGAATAATATTAAATTAATTTCTTAAAACTGTAGAAACATTGGCCACCTAAGCTCTAGAAAATATTAAGAGTATGAAAGAAATGTTAAATTAAGGTAAAGAATTGTTAAAAAAACACCGGTGCTATCCTATCCTTAGTCAAAATAATCCCTAGATGTGTCTGAAAACAGTGTTGCAGTGCCATTCCTCTCTCATGTTTTAATTTTGTAAGCCTTTGATCTATTAAACACGAGAAAAATAACGAAAAATATTAAAAAAATATAATAAAAATTCTCAACCTTGGGCTATAAGCCCTAGAAAATATTTAAAATATGAAACAAATGTTAAAATATGCTAAGTAACTGTTGAAAATCATGAAGTGCTAACATATCTTTACTGAAAATTACCCCTAGATGTGTGTGAAAATGATGTAGCAGTGCCTTTCCGCAAACATGTTTGAATTTTGTAAGCCTTGAATGTATGAAACCTGAGGAAATAACGAAAAATATTAAAGAATAAGCTCCTTTTTTCACCTTTTGTTTTTATATTTGTTGTGTTTTAGCCGCTTTTTTCATTGTTTTAATATTGTTTGTAAATTTGTTTGAAAAAATAAAACTTTTATTTACAAAGTTTGAGTTTTTAAGATTTATTTTTTAGCACGATCAAAATGTTTACATGATTTAAGCATCCCTTAGTCTTTATGGCTAGAAATGCATTTAGAGCAATTTTGTCTAAAAATTAAATATTTCCTCTGCGCTTTTTTGCATAATTGATGTTACACCTGGAAGTCCCAGCGAGGACAAAAAAATCAAGGACAAAAAAAAGAAATGCTTTGAACACTTTTGGTGAAAAATAAAATACCAAAAAATGTATTATATGATAGTAATACGCACCGTCATTACATAAAAGTGCACCGTCATTGCGTAAGTTGTGCGCTGACCTTACATAAAGTGTGCACCACTATTAAGTTAAAAAAAGAAAAAATACTTTGAATGTTTTGGTCGAAAAATAAAATGCCAAAAAGGTATTATGTGACAGTGATGGTTGTGTTGTCATTACGCGACCTCAGATAAGGTGTCTGCCGTATTCGGTTGAAATTGGGGGTTCCCCATGTGTCCTGGCGCTAGGTTACATAAAATTGTGTCATCCATTTTACACCTGACCGTTTAAAACGGGTTGTGTAAAGCGTCAGGGTGTGTCGTGACGTCAGAGATCTGTCATAGAAATCCCATGTTAATTTCCCTATGGGCGTTGCAGAAAGCCGTGAGGGTGTGTCGTGACGTCAGAGGGCTGTCACGGGAATTCTATCGGAAACTGATATGGATGTCGTGACGTCAGAAGGCTGCCGTCAGAATCCCATATTAATGTGCTATCTGTGTCGTGGAGTAGGTTGAGGGTGTGTCGTGACGTCAGAAAGCATGTCAAAGAAATCCCATGCTATTTTTTTGTGGACCTCAAGGGAATCCTATGCTATTTTTCCTATCTGACCGTTTAATGTGCGAGGGCGTGGCGTGACGTTAGAGGGCTGTCACGGGAATTCTATGGGAAACTGCTTTGGATGTCGTGTCGTCAGAGGGCTGCGGTCGGAATCCTATGGAAAAGGGAGGGCTTGTCGTAGAATGTATTGAGGGTGTGTTTTGACGTCAGAGGGCTCCCAGGAAATAGCCTAATACCTTCATGTCTTACAATTTTTTTTTAAGAACAGTGCCCGGAGCGGGATTCAAGGGGGTAGGCTTCGGTCAGATCTATTAATAGGATACTACTCCTGTCTTATTTGGCTCAGTGGTGACAGATGTTTGTAGTTGCTTACTCCATTTTTTTCCTTTTGCTTGGGTTCTTGACAACAGTGCTGAATATTCCCGCCATTTTCAATTCCTTTTGTAATAAAGGAAATTTAAAATTTCGAGGAGAGTATTTTTGTTGGCCAGGACCAGGCTGGGATGCCAAATGGACACTTTTAGTGCCTTTTGGACACTTTTTCACTCTGAAGGACACCGGGACACTATTGGATCAAAAAAGGCTGCTTTTTGAAATAAAGGACACTTTTTGGGCATTTTTTCAAATCAAAAATCAAATGTCTTTATTTTCTTCTTTTTTTTAATTTTCTTTAATTTGTACTTTACTTTTAAGCTTTGGTAACGGCTTAGGGGTTTTTCTTAGATGTTTTTCTGCCCTGCGCAAGCACCATTTATCAACCGAATAGGACCTAAAGTCTTAATCAATGTGGTATGCTAGAACTATCAAATCCATCTTTTTCTTCTATTATACGTTTGACGTTTGTCATCAAGTCGGTCAACTTCAAGGACCTACCTACTGCTTGTGGCAAAGTCACCAAGGCCGCTGAGAAGGCTGGAAAGAATAAGTGAATGGCCATTCACTGCTGGCACGTTTCACATAAATCCCTGTGTCATGTAGCCGTGTGCATATGGCTGATATTATAAGTCTTCTGAAGCCTATTACTGATTCTAAGTGGGAGCAAAGGGGTAGCTAAGCCTGGAAATTTCCACGGCAGTGGTGGGTATCCAGGCAATGAGGCTTTACTCTCCATCTCAAGGCTACATAGGAAATCCACTAGTGCACCTCAAAGTGGTGAAGGGGTGTAAACATCACCGAGGTCCACGCCGAGCAAGGTGATGGCCAACGTGCTTTGGGTGACCGCAAGACTGGAGACCTTTTGATGTACATTATCCCCAAGAAACGCTCAATGATGAAGACAATTATAATCATGAAAAGTTTGGCTACGGCATCCCCGGTATTATGCAATGCAACGAGAATGGCGTTCTGGTCGAAAAGTATGCTAGCTACCGTCCTATCAAGAAGATAAGGCCTGAATATCAGCTGCTGGAACCTGTGCTCGATTAAATGTTTATTGACACAATCTTTTGTAGCTGATGACTGTTATCTTTATTACTTTGACAATATGTGTGTTTCTGACACGAGACTAAATGGACATAACATCTTGACCCTTGAATTCTTGGCTGGGAAGGTGGTCTCATTTTTAACTCGGGACCATTATATGGATCTGGCCGGGCAGGAGTAAGTATCCTGTAGTCCCCCAAAGCAATCTCTGGGCTCATCGAATATGAGCCTTCGTCTGAGAGAATTGTACGGGCAAGAGTTAAAGGTCGCACGAACAATCTGACTATCCTTAGCGTTTACGCCCTAATAAGAGATGCCACTGAACAGCAAAAAGATCAGTTTTTCAGTGACCTGCAGACAGTCATTGATAAGGTTCCCCGGAAAGATATCCTCGTAATTGGAGGTGACTTCAATGCCAGAATCGGCAGAAAGCTGAATAACTTGGAACAGGTGATCGGCAACCACGGCCTCGGAGACCGGTGCACAAATGGAAACAGGCTTCTGCTGTTCGCAATGCAGAACAGTCTCGCTGTGGCTAACACTAACACCTGGTTTAGGCACAAGTCGTGTCATACGTATACACGGGAATCTCGTGATGGAATAGTAAAGGCCCAAATAGATTATCTCCTTGTATCCCGATGACGGAGATCCATTGTGTTGGACTCGAGAGTGCGCAGAGGTGCTGACACGGAATTACAAAATGGATCTGACCACTTCTTGCTGAAGACAAGGCTAAATTACAGACTTAGCTCAAGGAAAACTACTAAGCCGAACCAGAAAATAGACGTGTGGAAGCTAAAAGTAGATGAATACCGAGGAGCGTTTGTTCTTGAACTCTCAAACCGATTCGTTGTCCTTCAAGATGACACCGAGGAGGCAACCCCGACTGATGAGTGCCCCAACTGCCCCAAGATAAAGATTGAAAAGAAATGGAGCAAACTCAAGGACCACATCAATGAAGCTGCCTCAAACATACTTGGGTTTATCAAGCGTAAAACTTAGAAATGGATCTCAGAAAAGACACTCAAACTCTGCCAAGAAAAAAGAAATGACCAACAAGAAATCCCCAACATACAAAGTGCTACGATAAGAATGTCACAAATCGGGAAGAGCTGACAAAAAAGATTACTGGTCTAATGTTCCTAGTGATATGGAAAGAGCCGCATAACGGAACGATACACGAAAACTCTATCAGATACTTGGAGAATGCACTGGGAAGAAGAAGCAAACTACCATCCTCTCGCTTAAGGTGAAGGATGGGAAAATACTCATAAGCAGCGAGGACCAGATCGAAAGATGGTGAGCTCACTCCCAAGAACTATCGAGACCAGAAGACAATAGTAATCGATAGCAACCACTTACTGCACCGCAGAACCCCCCAAACAACCAGGCTTATGAAAATGTATGTACGGACCCACCCTCCAGGGATGAAGTAATTAAGGCGATCCAAGTTTTGAAAAACCATAAAAGCCCAGGAATAGCTGGGATTCCTGCCGAACTACTGAAAACTCTCCCTGAGGTGGTGATGGATAAACTTCAGAGCGTGATAACTGAAGGCTGAGACAATGAATACATCCCAGATGACTGGAAGACCTCAATAATTGCCCCTATCTTCAAAAAAGGAGACCTAATGGATTGCAAAAACTACCGAGGTATATCCCCTATCCCCATTGCTGCTAAGCTGTTCGTTGTCATACCTTTAAATAGATTCAGAGACACCAGAACAGACGAACAGGACTCAACCAAGCAGGATTCAGGCCTGGCATGGGTTGCTCAGACCATATTTTTAGCCTGCGACAAATCCTTGAACACCGGTTTAAACACCAGCAGGAAACAATCCAAATCTTCATAGACTTCATTACCGCGTTTGATTCGATCCATCGTGATGCAATATGGGAAGCAATGAGAGAGAACGGTGTGCCTGAGAAGATCATCAATCTGCTCAAGGCATACTATGCTGGAACAAAGGCCCGGGTAAGAGTCGATGGTGATCTTTCAGATCTGGTCCTGATCGAGGAAGGTGTACGTCAAGGCTGTGTCCTTTCACCAACTTTGTTCAACTTCGTCATCGATTGGATTCTCAGGGTCCTGGACAAGTATAGAGGCGTTGCAGTGAGCAGGTCCTTCTCCGTCACAGATCTTGACTATGCAGACGATGTGGACATGCTTGCTGAATCTGTTGCAGAAGCCCAGGCTATGGTAAATGACATGGCAGTCAAGGAACTCTCGACTGGTCTCCAAATAAGCCTACCAAATACAAAATCCATGCGAACAGATGGGATGGATGAAACCCCTGTTGCTCTAAATGGTAATTAGATAAAGGACGTCCAGTCGTTCAAATACCTCGGATTGATGGTAAACCTTGCCGGCAAATCTTCATAAGAAAACCAGAGTCGCATATCGTCAGACTGGAGTGTCTTCCTTCAACTACGGAAGCAGAGCGAAATATTGCCACGCACAAAGCTCCGAGAGTATGAAGCTATGGTTCTCTGTTCTTCTCTATGGATATGAAACAAGGTCACTTGCAAGATCCAAAGTGTTAAGTTTGAATATATACAACCACAAATGCCAGCAATAAATCTCGGCCTACTATCTCTCAGAAAGAATCTCGAATGAAGAAGTGGAAAGAAGGTGTGGGGATCGCTCACTTGTCTTCGAAATTTTTAGGTACAGGATACTAATATTATTTTTCCAAGCAATGCGCTGACTAGTTGAAAATTTAAGGATAATATGTCTCAAATGTCTACCACTACCAGCATGAAAGAAGAGGGCAGGAGGCCTAAAGAAGACGTGGCTAGCAACAGTTAAGTCTGATCTGGAGCCAATTAGAGGATTCTTAAAATACGGCCTTCGCTGGGATCGCCAGTGGCTTGAAATGGTAGAGCCCGGTCCTCTCGAGCGAAACCTATGGAAGCAGACATGTTGTCATCTGCTGGGTGCCACGATGAGTCAAGATACGGGTTGAACGTGCAACAAGTACAAGTACTGCTGTCATAGAAAGAAAGGAGTTTCGCAGAAAAGCTGTGTTGCAGCTCAATTTTAAATATAGCCGCTAGTGAATGTTTCTGTTTTATATTGTATACTTTCAGCTGTGATTTTTTGTCTAACGCTTGTCGCCAGTTTCTATCGAGTATAACTCAAGCAAATTTATTTCAATCGGCCTTGTCTTCTCACTTTTTTAGTTTTCGAAAACGTCATTTTTTCTCCGGGCTACTTCTAAATGTTCAGAGAACGACACGATAGAGGAGTTGTTAAATGATTTTAACCCCTTGACCAACCAGTTGGACTGAGTGGTTAAGAAGATTGACGTATTTTGTTAAACTTTAAAACCATGTAGGTCAAAATAGACATTTCGTTGCTACAGCCGTTCGGACTTTGCCGCACCCAAAGATCCTTAATACCTACCGAAGATCAACAACTCGCATCTTTTTCGCATAACTTGTGAAAATGCCGAAGTGAAAATAAATCTCTTTGATTGGTTCTTTACGTTTCGAATAAGATAGGTAGCGGTATTGATAATCGATATAAAAATTCGCTCTGTTGACATTGTAATGACGATTTTTTTATGCCATCTCTTCAAATTGAACTAGTACTAAACTTAATTTATTGGTAGCGTTAATGACAAATATGGAAATACTTGCAGAACTCATGCAGGTAACAGACCGCGAGGTAGCGGAACAAAGAAGGACGAATTTCACAGATTTTTTGACACTTTTTTCACAGGCTTTGAAAATTCATAGTGGCAACCCTGTATATTGGCTAGTTTTTTAGAGGGACACTAAAAGTGTCCATGTTTGGCTGATTTGGACACTTTTGTACTTAAAGGTTTTGGCAACCCTGAGACCTGGAGGTGGTAGCCAGTGCTTCCACTATGTCGGATTTTTCCGACATTGTCGGATTTTCGACCATTTTGTCGGACAAAAAAAATATCGTGTCGGACTTCGGAATCTTGTCGGATTTTCAGTAAAAAACGGATATTTTTCGGATTTGTGTATTCTTTTAGATTACTGGTGTCTCCAACTCCAATAAAAAAGGATTTTCAAACTAGTAAAATTAGAAAGCCAATTCTATTAGGGATTTTCAGAAAGTCATTAGCGTTAGTGGCGACAGTTTGACAAGGTACAATTTTTGAAAATTTGCACATGCTGTGCTTCAATCTGCTCTGATATTTCAGTTAATTTCGAGATCTGAGGAAAGTTAAGGTGAGAATTTTTTCCAATGCCAGTATAAGATTAGAAAGTCTATTGCCAACATAGTAGCCTACAAGAGAGCTAGGCCACCATGGTTTAGTGACACCATGTGCTTCACAAGTTCAGAATGTTTTAATGTCTCAAAATGGTCTACTGAAAAGAAGAATGCAAGTTGGGTGTGGGTCTAGTTATGTAGATCGGTAAAGACTGGCGAATAGGCACTCTTCTTGAAGTCAAGTTTAATTCTAACAGAGAAATTACCCAGAATTTGTCCAGAACTGATCTGCGAAGCACACTTGAACCATTGTAGCTATCTTGAGCAGCACTATGGCCACTCAGGACAGAATAAATGGATTCTGCACCAAGCAGAATAGCCTACATTTAGCCTACATGTACCCTGCATGGGCAGCATGTGTCTGGAACCGGGGTATGAAAGGAGAAAAAAAGAGTTTCTCTGAGCAGTAGGCTATAGCTAACCAGTCAGGAACTCTACTATTTTGCAATCATCACCCAGCCCAGGCAACTTCCTCTAATGAGAGAATCCGTCTCTTTTCAGTAATGCCCAAAGTGAAATTATTCCCAAGCACAGCTAACTTCCACCTAGGAGAAAAATTGGTAGATCTTCTCCTGAGTGGAAATTAGCTGTCTCGGGACTCTATCTCGTTTTGGGCATTCACTAAGTAGTAGCATATCCACTTTTCAGGCAAAGTTGGCTCTATTGCGCAATAGTCTCAAAAGAGTAGAGTTCCTGACTGGCTATAACTAGGGTATCCTACAAGGAAGGTTTAAAAAGTTAAGAGGGTTTATATTTCCTTTAAGGCTACTCTGACTATCATACAGTATATTTACACAGGCTTTTTCATGTTGGTGTAGACTATGTCATAGATTCGCTTTGTGTTAATATATAAAAAAGTGTCATAGGATATATAAGTTACATTTGTTTTTTCTTTTCTTTTTTTTACTAGTTAGAAAAATAAAGATAAAATTAGTCATGAAAAATTAATAGAAAAAATCAATCTAGAAATCTAAGATATTAATTAAATATAATCTAAAAAAATATTAAATTTTCTTAACAGGTTCCTCTTTTCCTAATATCTCCGTTAAAATGACATTCTGATTTAAGAAGACCAGCTTTCAACAGTGAAGAGACAGTGAATTTCTTACTTTTTGAAGTAAAGTATACTTTTTAGATCCTTTGCTGCAATACACTTATTACATTTTACTTATCAAGTCTGCTTGTAGGAAGTACCATCATGTCAGACAGCTCGTCATCTTCTGAAACTGACATTGAATATCTTAGTGGGGAAGAAAGGCGGAAAAGAAAGGGAGAAGAAAAAAGATCCTTCCCAAGAAATAAGGCTCAGAGGAAAAAAAGCCAAATTCAGCTGGCTGAATGTCCCTGAATTTAAAGGGTGGCTTACAAAGGACAAGTCTTCTGATGAAAAGGCTTTCTGTTCGCACTGCAGTCAGTCCTTGTGTTGTGGTAAATCCTAACTCCGAAAACATGCAAAGAGTGCGAAGCACAGTGAAAGTGTAAGGAAATTAGAGGATTCAAGAAAGCTCACTACAAGGATTGATCATGTCTTTACCACAGACAAAAACGAAGAAGAAAGCCTAAAGGCCAAGTTGGCTGCTTTCATTGTTGAAAACAATCTGCCTTTATCATTTATAGAAACTCTTATACCTTTTCTGAAAAATTTGCCACACAAGGCTGTTGTTGAAAAAATAAGGTTGGACAAGCAAAATGTGACAAATGTGATCAGACAGGCATTAGGACCGCACTACAATGAAGTTCTGTGTGATCAGTTGAGATTGACGCCTTTATCTATCATAGTTGATGAAACAACTGATGTGGCAGTAAAAAAACAACTTGCAATTGCAGTTTTGTTCTGCAATAAGGATTTTGAAGTAGAAGTCGACCTTCTAGATATGGTTGAGTTTTCTGACGGGAAGGGGGAAACTATTTTCAATCTGCTATGCAAAGTTCTTGAAGATAAAAAAATACCTACGGAGAACTAGGTTGGGTTCTGTGCAGACACTTGCAATACTATGTTTGGGTGTGAGAACTCCGTTGTCAGCAGAATCAAAAAAAAATTCCCATCTGTGATGTGTGTCAAGTGCAGCAGCCATTCCATTCATTTGGTGGCTTCTTATGCTTGTAAACAATTGCCAAAGCAACTGGAAGATCTATGTCGGACTGTATACAATTACTTCAACATGAGTGCCAAAAGGCACTCTGAGTTTGAACTACATCAGCTATTTACTGACACCCCAGTCCTGAATGTGCTTGCCCCAGGTCAGACTGGTTGGCTATCACTTCGGATGTGCGTTCAGTGAATATTGCAGAATTGGGATGCATTTTGTAGCTACTTTCAGTTAGTAGTAGCTGAAGATCCCACTCACGCAAACGACAGTGCATGGCAAGCCCTAAAGAATTCACTACTTTGGATTCAGCTTGAGCTCCTGCTCTATGTACTGGAGCTGTTTACAGATTTTAATATTCTTTTCCAAAGTGAAAAACCGTTGTTCCACAAAATAAAATTAGAGGTGGAGATACTCTTGAGAAAACTGGCCATGAATATTATGAAGACCAGCTACGTCAGATCAACCTCGCCTTTGAAGCTTGACCCCAACAACGCAAGTGAATACCTTGCAGTGGAAGATGTGTACTTGGGAGTTGCAGCTCACGAGTTTCTTCAGACCTTGCAATCAGACCCGAGTACAAAAGCAGATGAATGTGAAGTGAAAGTCTTCTAGGAATGAGCTCGGAAGTTGTATATAGAGGTAGTAAAGCAAATCAAGGAGCGATTTTCATTTGAAGATGAACTGTTTACATTTCGCGAAATACTTGACCCAGTGAAGGCTTTGGATATCGGTGCTGTCACTCTTCTCCAAAAGATCCTTCAGCGGTATAAGGCACCATCGTGGGATGCATGAAAAATTATAGAAGAATGACGGAGTCTACTGATCTTCCAGATGTGACAGACGTCTGTGATTTCTGGCTCCATATGGCTTCTTTGAAGACGCCAAATGGTACGCAGAGATTCCCCAACATAGTGGGGGTTGTGCAATATCTTTTGACCTTGCCATTTTCAAACGCAGTTGTAGAGCAGTTCTTTTCTACGTTGAAAGACTTGAAAACAGATCATAGGAATTCGCTCAAAAGTGTGACCCTTACCTCTATCATGCAGGCCAAGTCTGACATGAAAAGAAAGAAATATGTATCCCGCGACTTAGAGGTCGATGCTCCCCTCTTCAAACGACTCAAGTGTGTTAGAGCAAACGCGACGGCAGACAAGTGCGTTCAGTCTAGTGGAACTGCAGCTTTAGTTTAAGTTAGGTGCAGATGAAAGACATAAGAGGGTAAAGAGCATAAGTGAATGTTTAAGCTATAAGTATCTCCTAAAAGAAAACAAAAATCGAAAACCCTGTTTTGCATTACTTTTCCACTATTTCGGATGTCTCCTACACGGCGAAAATCGCCAGGCTGATCTTGAGAGCGGAAAAGAGATACATTTTCTTATGCTTCTACAATCAGGTTTACATCGCTCGTTTGGGCATAGTCCTATGGACTTGTGCAATCTAAAAGGTAGAAGCTACAGCATTTTTTTGTTTTGTTTTTTTTTCTTCTTTTGAATATGCGAAACTATGGCCAAAGACCGCCATACTTGTTTACATTAATAGTCTGATTTTTTTATACCAGTTTTCCAATAAATGAATACTCATGAGTAGCTAAGCATTTTTGAAATTATCACTGCGTTCGTCACTTTCGTAGAGAGCCTGTACTGGACTGGACCATTAGGCCCATAAGGTATAACACTGTCTAGGACGTGGTCAAGATCGCTGCACAGCAGCCCAAGCAGAAGTAGAAGTTGCTCTCGGCCATTTGATACGATGGAAAAAAAGGCAAAGCAGAAGGTAAAATAGCATGGAAAACAATATAAACAGGCTTTTTTACGCCCAGAAGAGGGATTTTGGTTCTTCTTCTTCTTCTTCTGGTTCACAATTTCAGTTTTTCGTCTTCTTCTTCTTCTTCTTCCAATTCACAGCAGGCGGGCTATTCAGTTGGTACTATTTAGCCCTCTCCTTTTTGCTTCACTCTGTGGGCTACAGAGCTACAGAGGTACTGTTCTTCTTGAAGTGGTTGACGGCGTTTTGAAAACATAGTGTCTTGGCTAATGGTCCACGGCGTCTGAACCGCAAATAGCTGTGTCGTCAGCACAAGGAATTTCTACTGCGACTGTGTGCTAAAAGAAGGGCCAAAAGGATGAAAGCGGGAGTAGCGGGATCGGATCGGGGAACTCAAAAGTGACTCACTGCATCCTTTTCAGCCTAACACAACAGCAAGCTGAAATTGCCAAAATCATTTGCAGAAGAAGACGTTTGAGAAACCATTTTGAGCCGTTCTGAAGGTCTATAGCAGTGTAGAAAATGAGAAGCTTCATTCTTGTAGTCGGACTTTTGTCAGATTTTTCGGTTCGAGTCGGACATTTTTCGGATTTCGGACCACCACGGTGTCGGAAAAATAGTCGGATTTTCTGTGGTCGGGTGTCGGAATTTTCAGGATTTTCAAAAAGACGAACAGAAATCTAGTAGGAACAAAGATGAGATCGAGGAAAACGGACAACGCGGTAAAATTAAAAAAAAAAATTCTTACCCAGGCTTATTTTCTAGACTATTTCGCATTCTGAAGTTTTGATTTCGGGTAAGAGCATTTACAATATTTGGATTAAGAGCGATTAATGAATTCCCACCCTCTAATGGGGGTCCCCCCTGGGGGAAGTGTCACAGTGGGAACTAGCCATCCACAACAGACAAACCATACACAAACAGGATCAACATCAGCACTAGTAGGACTGTCTCTTCCACAAACATCATTCTCACCACCACACATAGCATACTCATCATCTCACACCCAGCCATTTCCAGTATACTCTGGACAGCTCTGATGTCCCGCGGCCCTATCATCACTAACTGGCGTACACTGGACTCGTCCATATCGCTAGCAAGTGCAATTTAAGGTAATTTTAAGGTAATCAAACACCTATACAATTTCCTCACTCAACATATCAAGATACTCAAGGTCCCCCTACAGTTTACTATGCACCTCTGCCATATTCAAGTCATCAAGGTCATTTATATCATGCACCTCAAACCCAAAATTTACAATTTGTACCATCAGTAAGTGCCCACATTAGATTTTCAGGGTTGTCAGTTGATTATTCTCCTCTCCCCAACGAAGTAGAGGAGGAAATCACAAATGTTGTAGACCCTATGGAGGCCGAAGGGATCAGCGATTTCCTGAAAAGAAATGGTAAGAGAAGTGGCTCACCTCTTGAGCAAGAAACTTCTAAAACTGTTAAACCTCCTATAGTTGAAAGATTTCCAGAGAAATTCAGAGCTAGAAATAACAGAATAGAGGCAGCTAGTGAGTTTATAAACAGTGAATCAGGGAGTAATCTAACAGTGGTTTTCACCTCACAGGTAAAACTTCCATCAGACAGAGCAATCACTCTAGAACTTAAGAAAATTCTCCAAACAGAATAAATTGACTTTTACTCAAATTATGAGAGAAAGAGACTATCTGTATATGCTCAATCACATACTGCATTGGATACTTCAATGAAAATTCAGAATCTAGATGATGTTGATGTAGTACCTGAAGAGAAAAGACAGGTCAGGTATGGTGCAATCAAGCAAATAGCACTAGATTATTCAAAGGAAGAACTGCTGACAGACCTCAGGGTAGAAACTAATATTGAGATTAAGGAATTAAAGAGGTTAAAAAGATACACCCGAGAGACCAAAAAATTAGAAGATGGCCTGAGTATTTCTCTTCGAGAGTAACTCTCTTCCCCAGTCTATTTGGCTATATGGAAGAAAAAGAAGTATTGAGAGATACAACCGACCAATTATTCAGTGCTTTAAATGCCAAAAGTATGGCCACACTCAAGAAAAATTTAGGTTGTCATATGCTGTATGCTTGAGCTATACAAACAAACACTCTTCTAATGAGTGTCCCTTAAAACTAGAAACCAAAGAGTCAGGAAAATACTAAAAGTATATCTGTGCTAACTATAGGAAAAACCATTCAACAACATCTGGTAGCTGCCCAGCCCGCCAACAAAACCGTGAAATCATAAAAATTGCAGTTGCCCAAAACATACCAATGAAAAGAGCAGCTAATGCATACCGGAGTTATGCAGATGCACTGAATAAGAAGGCTGTGAAAGAGCAACCCCCCTTGAACCAAAAAAACACCCTTTAACAGCTAGTGTTATTTGTATCCAAAGTGCCAGAAGTGATAGACATCAAGGAATTAGAAATGAAAGATAGGATAGTGAAGTTATGTCAACTTATGCACTCACTTTTCAAAGTTGAAATCAATGTAGAAGAAATTTGGAATCTAGCAAATAAACTAGAATGAACTTGCTATCTTTTAACATCCAATCTAATATGAAAGGCAAAAAGGACTTATTAGAGTGCTATTTAGAAAAAGAAAAAAATGATGTCGAGTGCTTTCAAGAAACATAACTAAAACCCCAGTATTCATTGAGACTTAGAAGTTATGAAGTAATAAGAAAGGATAGAGCAGAACAGTCTAGAGGAGGAATATTAATATACATTAAAAAGTCATTAATGTTTCAAAAACTAGACATTGAAGACATCACAAGTTCTAAAATTGAGATGGTAGCTTGCCGAGTATTCCTGGGTAAGAGGGATACAATAGTTATTGTTAATATATATAACCCCAATGGAAATGAGCCTCAAACAGAGGACATTTTCAATAAAGTGAAAAAAGTGATTAAAGCCAAAGAGCCTTTTATTATTACTGGTGACTTTAACGCCCATTCAGATGCTTGGTGTTTGTGTGGATCTCAATCGTAGTGGTATAGGTATCCTAAGTGCTCTGGATAATAATGATGACATTGGCCTAGTGACCCCACTTGGACTTCAAACTAGAAGAAACCCAATTACAGGAGTATACTCTACCATTGATCTGACATTCTCTGCAGTAGCAATAATCAATCAACTAAATATAAGTTTAACTCCTGTACCAACCTTCACCAGTGATCATGAGCCAGTGATAATTGAGTATAAAGAATCTACACTAAGAAGTCAAACCCCACCAACACACCCTACCTTTAAATTGAAGAAAGTTAACTGGGATTACTTCCAGGAAGAACTTACAAGGATAAGTCTTGAAGAAGAACTGGCAACATTTATGATCAAAAGAGCATATCAGCAACATCTGAGGAACATCACAAAGCTTTAAATTGAACCTTTCGGGGCTACTAAGCTACCACTTATGCTCTTAGTAGTGGTGCTATTACAATACTGTTTTTGTTTATGACTACTTGCAATTGCAAATACTGGCGACTCAGACTAATTGCAACTTGGACAAATTGCAACCCCAACGACGTAACTGCAATGGCGAGTACATGCAACTTTGATTGCATCAACTACTTATGTCTGGAGCTACTTACAACTACAAGTGCAACTACTTGCAAATGTGACTGCCACCATCTGTGAAACCACTTGGAACTGTGACAGCAGCTATATGCAACTGTGACAGTGGTTATATGCAACTGTGACTACTTTCAACTGCTACTACTACTGCTACTGTTAATACTGCTACCACTGTTACTACCAGAAGAGGTTAATTTTAACTTTCAGTACACATTTGTGATGTTACTTACCATAATAAGAAAGATTACTGAAAGAAGGAAGAAAATGGCTGGTCTGAAATCTGCATGCCATTGCATCTGTAAAACAAATTTTAGCAGTCATGGGTGGCATACATTGGTTAAGAACACTGACCTGATGAAAGTGAACTGTACCTCTAAAGAGCTTTACCTTAGTGTATAACTCTTCAGAAGTGAGTACTGGCTGGTCAGGTTTTGTTTATATTGGTTTGGCTGTAGGCTAATGCTTGTGCTTTTATCACTGTCTTTCTTTGATTTTTTTTTTGCTTGCATATTGAATTGCCCCTATGTGATTTATTGTTTGACAAGTGCCTTATTGGCAGCTTTTCTGTGAGGATGGGGGGGGGCCATTCTGCTTCACCACGGGGGTTGTTGAAGATGCACCCAACAGTTGATAAAAGACCACTGCCCAGGAAATGAATTGGTTTTGTTGGGAAATTGATGTGCCAAAATAGTGTTCAATCGAACTTGACCCACCATGGTGCTGTAGAGATCTTAGCTAAGAGTGAGGAAATAGTGACTAAAGTTTTAAAATTGAGAGGTCTGAAAGTTGAAAGTTTTGAAAGGAAAAAGAAAGACCTGAGTGGAAATTTTACTAGAAAAGGTAAATGTTACTTCCCTAGGGCTGTTAGTGACAAGAAAGAGCTTTTAAGAGAGAAACAACACCCACAGGTGGCTGAAGCAAAAATCTTGAATGAAGCCAACTCATCTAAAAGTGGAAAAAAGCAGGAAGCATACTTAATTACAGTTGACTTTAAAGATGATGTTGTGTTCATGCAGAGAATTTCTGTTTGGGAGGCATTAGTGTGTATCAATTGAATTATCCCAAATCCTAGGCAGTGCTATAAGTTGTCAGAGGTTGAAACATGTTGCAGTTAAATTTTATAGTAAGGAAAAAATTTGTATATGTTCAGATAATCAAAGTCTAAAGTTCTGCCCCAAAGCAAGGTCAGGAAGAAGGGAGGATATGTCAAATTGCTCTGAAAAGGATGTTGCCAGCAGTAAGACATGCAGAGTATACAAGGAAAATGCTGAAAAATTAAGGAACTTAATCCTGGATGGCTGAACATTCAGGCAAATGTAGAATGAAAACCTACTTGGTGGACTGTGATGAAAAAGTTGAGAGCCATGACTAATTGGAGAAAAAGCCAAGAAAGATAGTCTCATTGAGAGGCAAAGCTGGGATAAGCTTTTTTTAGAATTGTATAAAAACAATGTCATTTCATTTGTTGATAGATAGTATATTGTCCATTCATCCTAGGGTAGAACTAAGGTAGATAGGCACGGAATGAGAGTAATTCAAATAGACTTTGAGTTCAATGAGCAATTTGAAGGCCATTGGAGACCCCAAATAAAAGGTTTTCAAAGATTCGTGACTAACCATGTCCACAGGACTTTGAAGTCAATTGGGCAACTGAGATTGTGCTCATTTTATAAGCTTTGTCTACTCAGAAACCCCATTCGAATTGCAATGGGGATGACTGAGATTTTTGGGTAGATTCATGATGAACAATGTCCACTGGATTTGGTATGCATCAAAGTAACAATATCAAAGTGAAAAATGGGTTTGTGTCAACCTTGGAATTTTTATTATCTGATGTTTGAACTACTTTTAACCAAATGGCTATATTAAAATTTTTATCAGATGGGTTTGGGGAAAAAAAGGCATGGGGGGACAATTGCCCTTCAATCTCTTTTGACTCTTTTAAAGTGAACCACAGCTTTCTATTTTAAATCAAATCAGCCCTCTTTGAAGTTTATATGAGCATCCTTTCTATAAGAACCATATATACCCCTATAGTATAACTTACAACGCCTGTCCCTAGGCCCTGAGGGGTTGTGTCATACCCTGGAGTTTTAATATATGATGTTTGAACTATTTGTAACAAAATGGTCACCTCAAATTTTTATTGGATGGGTTTATCCATTCAACAAACCCAAAGGCAAGGAGGGCTAGTTGCCCTCCAATCTTTTTTTACTCTGAGAAAATGAACTAGAACTTTTAATTTCCATTCAAATGAGCCTTCTCTGAAGTTTATCAAGCATACCTTTCATAAGAACCATATACAGCCTCAGGACATAGCTTACAATGCCTGCCCCCAAACCTGGGGGGTTGTGTTGACACTGGAGTTTTGTTATCTGACCTTTGAACTATTTAAAAAAATGGCTATCTTGAAATTTTGTGTCAGATGGGTTTGGGGAAAAAAGGGTTGGGGGGCTAGGGGCCCTCCCATCACTTTTGACTCTTAAAAATTGAACTAGAACTTTCAGTTTCCATTCAAATCAGCCCTCTCTGAAGTTTATACAAGCATCCTTTCCATAAGAACCATATGTGCCCCCTTGGCATAACTTACAATGCCTGCTCCCAGGTCCTGGGTGGTTGTTTTGACACCAGAGTTTTTTTTTTATCATACCTAACAACTATTTTTAACAAAATGACTATCTCAAAATTTTTTTTGATCCATTTGGGGGGAAAGGGGCACGGGGGGATAGTTGCCCTCTGATCTCTTTTGACTCTTAAAAAACAAACTAGAACTTTCAACTTCTAATCAAATGAGCCCTCTCTGAAGTTTATACTAGCATCCCTTCCATAACAGCTATATATGCCCCTCAGGGGCATATATTTGCTAAAATCGTCCTAGGGTAGAACTAAGGTCTCATCCTAGGGTAGAACTAAGGTAGATAGGCACGGAATGAGGGTAATTCAAATAGACTATGAGTTCAATGAGCAATTTGAAGGCCATTGGAGACCCCAAATAAAAGGTTTTCAAAATTTTATGACTAACCATGTCCACAGGCCTTTGAAGTCAATTGGGCAACTGGGATTGTGCTCATTTTATAAGCTAAATTTTTATTGTATGCACTTGGGGGAAAAGAGGCATGGGGGGATAGTTGCCCTCTGATCTCTTTTGACTCTTAAAAACCAAACTAGAAATTTCAATTTCTAATCAAATGAGCCCTCTCTAAGTTTATACTAGCATCCCTTCCAGAACAGCTATATATGCCCCTCAGGGGCATTATTTTCTAAAATCGTCCTAGGGTAGAAATAAGGTCTTATCCTAGGGTAGAACTAAGGTAGATAGGTACAGAATGAGGGTAATTCAAATAGACTCAACTTGACAAAACTGTAAGTGTAGACACAACTTACAATGCCTACCCTGGGCCCTGAAGAATTGTGTCAACCCTGGAGTTTTTGTTATATGATCTTTGAACCATTTTAAAAAAAATGGGCCATTTTAAACTTAACTCAGCAGATACAAATACCCGTTAAAATTCCAACTCAAAACAACCAGAAGTTACTATTAAAGAATAGGTATTATTTTTTATTAATATAGGTATTATTAATTTATAGAATAGGTATTATTAATTAATTATTAAAGCATAGGTTGTTTATCATAGGCAAAACTGATAGTCCTCAGTGTGATAATTGTAGTGAGATAGAAAGTATTTTCCATTATGTTGTTGAATGTAAGGAGTATGAAAATTTGAGAAAAGAAATGATGAATTTGTGCAAAGAGGAAAATTTAGGAGAATTTTCAGTAGCACTTGCATTAGGAATTTTGATTGATGATGATTCTTTGAAATATAGGAAGACAGACCTGTTTATTAAGTTTATACAGGAAAGTGGTAGAGAAAAAGATTTTTATCTGATGTTGATAGTAATGTAATTGCTGTATTGCCAGTGTTGAAAAAGGGATTGATCTTGTATGTATAATAGGTTTGATTGATGGTTTTAGCAATGATATATGTCCGTGTTAAAAAAAAAAAAATAAATAAATAGATAAAAAAAAAAAAAAAATCCTACTATAAAGGAAGATTGTCTTTTCTTTTTTAGATTGAAGCTGACTTGCATAAATTATTTCTGCATTGAAAGTATTTGCAGCTAAAGGTGTTGTGTTGAGAAGAAAGAAACTTAGTCATATTGAAAGAAGACTCAACTGACATTGCTGTCAAGAGGAGACTCAAATCTCTCAGATCAGATCAGTAGGAACAAAGTGGAAGCACTGGTGGTAGCAATTTTAAGTGATAGTGCAGAAAAACAGATGATGAAATAATTCTAAATAACTGATGAGTTAGTAAGGTAGTTTAAGTAATTACTTTATTGGTATTTTATTCACAAACCAGTCAGGAGATACAGGGGGTGTCAGACCTACAACAGAAAAACCCTATTTTTGTATAAATCCAACATGTTGGACTTACCCATACAGGATACAAGATTTTATGGATAAAAATTGATTAAAGTGAAAATCTTGCAAGCCTATACCAAAATATATAGCTAAAAATGGTTAGAATTTAAATCTTGCAGGGCCACAGTTCCTTAAAAAGAAATATATATATATTTTAAATTAATGCTTATAGAAAAAAAGCATCGACAATTTTCTATCTAGAAAGGACTTATTGCAGCTTATTGAGGTTTTAAGTGCAATAAGCAAATAATAATTGTAATAGCTTATTATGAGCGCAAATGAACACAATAGCAATAACTGCAATAAGCAAATGAATGCTAAAAATTGAAAAAAAGTTATTGCAATTATTGAAATAAGCTTAACTGAATGCGGGGTTATTACAAGTTTTTTAAGGATTGACATTAGCTTAAGTTGCCTTAAGACAAATAAGTAAATTTCTATGTTTTGAAGCATTTCTCTCCAATTTTCAAAAAGGAAAGTATGTCTAATAAGTATTTATATGCTTAAAATGCAGAATTTCTAAAAAAAATGATCCATAGGCCTACTTTTTCATGTCAGTAAAAATAGCTGGATAAAGTTTTTTATCCCATAGGCCTGTGTCCTGATGTTTTTTCAAGAAATATCAAAAGCACTGAATCTTCTATAAGTATTATGAGCATGGAGAGTAGCCTAGTAACCAAGTAACAATACTTTAATCTATTGGTAAAGTTCTACCAAATTATATTATTGAGTTAGGACAAAAGTGAATACACCATTCAGTGCCTTTTTTTATGGTGATTACGAATATAATAAAAATTACTATCATAAATTAATTGCAGCCCCCCCCCTCGATCTGTTACTTCCTGGTTCGGTTGGGTTAGGTTTATATAGGGGGGGGGGGAGACTGAAATTCATTGCCACTAGAGATTTTTATTATATTTATAATCAGCATAAAAAATGGCATCAAAAGGTGTATTCACTTTAGTCCTAACTCAATAATATGATTTGGTAGAACTTTACCAATCTATTACCTGGTTTTTGAATACTACACTTCAAATTCTCCAATTTGATGTTAGTTAGCAGTATTTGGTTTAGAAAGTTGCAAATTTAAAGATTTTCCATCCTTGTAATGCTCTTTTATGGCTTCTGTAGGCTGTTTGATGCAGTTGCTTTCTACATTTGGGTTGAGGACTCAACAGCTTCCCAGTTGTACAGGAGCTCTTGCTGTAGCCATTCTTTGTCAAGATTTTGTTTGAATAAACCAATCAAATCAGCAGCCACTGTAGCTTCAGAGAGTTCATTCCACAAGTTTGTTACTTCCTGGCTGGAGAAATGGCTTCTGACTCAGATTAAGGTGCATTTCTTGAAGAGTTTCTTAGGATGCCCTTTTGTCACTGAATGTTCAGAGGGGGGAGGGAAGGAGAATTTTTTGGAAATAATTTTGTGGGCCATAATCATGTTGACACATTTCCTCTAGTATATAAGAGTAGGAAGCTCCCAGTAATGTAAACACTCTTTTTATGGTATTTGTTTAAGGCTGTTGACCATTTTGGTTGCTCTTTATTATATTTGGATGGTTCTAGGTAGGCCTATTTAACCCCCTGGAAACCAAGGCTTTCCAAATTTGAGAATTTTATTTGAGTTTTATTTTTTTATTTTTGTAGGGGGGAGGGGGGGGAATTTGTGTATTATGCACAACTCACTCAAGTTTATGGTGTGTAAAATTTGAGAACACATCAATTTTTTTGTTAGTTTCTTTGTTACTTTAGAAATAAATTTGGGCTATAGATTTGCATATTAGGGGGGAGGGGGGGGGGTAAAGCATAGTGGGTCAGCATGCAAAATATGTCTGGTACAAGTATTCTGCATATTATATAGATAGATAGAGAAGTGTATTTTTAGAGCCAAATAAATGGCCATGAACATAGTAAAATTACATAAATGAAAGACACAAATAACATAAACTTTGATCAGCAATCATCATAAAACACTTAAATAAAACAATACATTAACCTTTTTTTTTTTCTTTTTTTTTTAGTCTACAAAATTTCCAGATACCTTGCTATTCTTCTGTAATTTTTTAGTAGCCATGCCTAGAAAAAATTGTTTTCTGACTTCAAACTGTCCAAATACTTTACCCTCCCCCCCCCCTTATGTGTAAATATATAGCCCAAATTATATATTTCCCATATATTCTGTCACTTCTCTTTGTTTTGTCTTGCACTAAGCCAAAAAAAAAAAAAAACTAAAAAAGAAACCAGTTTGTTCTTGAGTTTTACGCAGCATTAACTCAAGTGAGTGGTGCATAATACACAAGTACCAATATTCCTTCCCCCTATGGAAATAAAAAGATAAAATAAAACTCAAATAAGATTCTCAAATTTGGAAAGCCTTATTTTCTGCTGGGGGTATTTTCCATGGGGAGTATTATCCAGGTGGGTAAACACTGGCCACCTATTTGGACATACCAACCTCTAGGTGAAGCCAAACTTGTGCCTTGTTGAGCTTCATAAACACACTTCATAGTGTTCTTCCTTACCTGAAATAGAAAGTTAAATATCCTGCACTCAACTTAGGGTAAAATTTTAGTTTTGGGGCTTTTTTGCTATTTTATAAAGTGTTTGAAGTAGGAAAATGAAACTTTCAGGGATGGATATATAACATAAAATAGGGGTCCTGGAAATGTGTTTAATTTTCCACCTCCATCCCTCTCATTCTGTATGATTAAATAAAAAACAAGTTTTTTCAACTGAAAGTAAGGAGCAACATTAAAATTTAAAACACATAGAAATTATTACATATATGAGGGGGTTTCCCCCTTTTTCAATGCCTGACTCTATTCAATAAATTTTGAATTTTGTTTCAGTTTTTTAAGAATGACCCCTGAATCACAAAGGCCATTTAACTAGAATAAATAGCTCTTTTGGAAGTACAAAAAAACTTTAGCATAAAGAGCCAGGTATTGACAAGGGGGCAAACCCCCTCATATATGTAATAATTTCTGTTTGTTTTGAGTTTTGATGCTGCTTACTTTCAGTTGAAAAAAAACTTGTATTTAATTTCTGATTATTTTTATTTAATTTCTGATTATTTTATTGAACTGATGGAGTTTTCAACAATTAATATCATTATTTATCAAATATTCAATTTGATGTTGTTTATACTTTCCAAGACTGTTCAAGATGCATATAGTTTTCAGTTTGTATTTAATTTCTGTTCATTTTAAGCACTATATATATAATAGAGAGTATGATCTTTCCCTATCTCACCCATTATAAAAACCTGGACCAAGGTGCAAGTGCTCCAGAGAACATAGAAACATAAGCAACATTAGATCTTTTCATGGGTACACAAGTCAGATTTCTCTTGAATGCAAAACTTGGCTTCAACATTGGAACACTAAATTTTGAAGAAACTAATTTTAAATTAATTTATTCCAATGCATATATGAAAATTGGTAATTAGTAGTGCAGTGTTATTATTAGATGTTCTTAGGAATTAAAAGTAGGTTTCAAAGTCTCAAGTTGGTTTCAAAGGCATTTTGAGAAAGTTTCTGCCAAAATATGTGTTCCAGGGTAATTGGACCACTGACAGCAGATCAAATGAGAGGAGCTATGTATATATACACTAAAAAAACTTTACAAAAAACAAAAGTTTTTATTAAAGAAAAGTAAAGGCCATATTAAATTTAAGATCAGTAGAAATAGAAGCCTACAATAACTCAAACTCAAAACCACCAGAAATTATTATTAAAGAATAAAAAAGGAAAGGAGAATAATCGGCATGGCTGTAACACTGCATATAAATTTGTATAAGTGTATATATAGTGGGCTGTAATAATGTAAAAGGTAAATATAACATTGGTTTAAGAATGGAAAGAAAGACAAAGAATGAATTTACAACAATAATCAAGTTAAAAATAAGTTCTATTTGAACAGTTCCATAATACAATGACATTTGATTATGAAATTTGGTGCTTTGCATTGATATTTCAGTTTTAAAAGTTTTATCAATTTTTTCTCAAAGGGAAATTACCTGGTGGGCATGAATGTAGATTTGCAGCTAAATTAAATATAGTCACTTCCACTTTTCACATATGTTTATTGATATTGTTTTGATTTTTATTGTCTGTACTAATGAGGCGCTCATTAACAAGATAATCAAACACAAGTTTAAAAAAATGTTTCCCCTTTGTTCAAAAAAAGAGATAATCAAATATTTAAACTACTAAAACTAAAATAATTACTTGCTAGTTTATTTTCCTTGATAGGTAGGTCTCTCAATTTCCCGATTCTTAAATTTTACTTTGTTTTATGCATGTGTGCACAAAAAAAAACCTTATAAATTGCTCAAGGGGGAAGTCCTTGCAGCCAGTTTCCCAGTTCAGGTCTATACACTCAAACCCAATTGGATTTGTTTTCAACATTGATTGAAAACGAAACTAGCTCTTATCTTGGCTCTCTGCCAAAACAGATAATCAACCTTTTTCAAGTCACACAGGAACTACAATCGTAGAAAAAAAATATCGCAACATGAAAAAAAAATGATAAACCCTCCAGTGGCAGATCCAGAGGGGGGCGATGGGGGTGCCCCCCTAATGTAGTCTAAAGTAGTGTAATTTACCTAATTAACGCAAGTTTGCATTGATTAAACTTGTTCCTAATGTAATTTTATCAGATCAACCTATTTTGTGCCCCCCCCCCTAAAAAAATCCTGGATCCGCCCCTGAAACCATCACATCTTTTCCACCAGTTATTAGAAGAAAAAAAATTCTTTATTTTCACAAATTTCATTAATGCCCTGCCCCCTTTTTTAGAAATCCTGCATAGGCCAATCAGTTAAGTCCATTGTATATAAATAATAGATTAAGTCTTAATTTGTATATAAATTAAGTCATACCTGTGAGATGGGACAGTTGCAAAACACTTGGCTTGCTCACCAAGTTTTTTTCTGCTTTTGCAATTATGAATAATACAATTTCGAAACATTTCTCATTGATTGACGCATACACACTAACCCGCTAATGCATGAAGAAATGGGAGGAGTTTTCGTTTGCACTGAGAATGAAGAGCCAGAAATCCTCTGCGGTAAACTTACTGGTAATTATATATACAGTGATTTTAAGTTTCATATTCTTTAATAGTAACTTCTGGTTGTTTTGAGTTGGAATTTTAACGGGTATTTGTATCTGCTGAGTTAAGTTTAAAATGGCCCATTTTTTTTAAAATGGTTCAAAGATCATATAACAAAAACTCCAGGGTTGACACAATTCTTCAGGGCCCAGGGTAGGCATTGTAAGTTGTGTCTACACTTACAGTTTTGTCAAGTTGAGTCTATTTGAATTACCCTCATTCTGTACCTATCTACCTTAGTTCTACCCTAGGATAAGACCTTATTTCTACCCTAGGACGATTTTAGAAAATAATGCCCCTGAGGGGCATATATAGCTGTTCTGGAAGGGATGCTAGTATAAACTTAGAGAGGGCTCATTTGATTAGAAATTGAAATTTCTAGTTTGGTTTTTAAGAGTCAAAAGAGATCAGAGGGCAACTATCCCCCCATGCCTCTTTTCCCCCAAGTGCATACAATAAAAATTTAGCTTATAAAATGAGCACAATCCCAGTTGCCCAATTGACTTCAAAGGCCTGTGGACATGGTTAGTCATAAAATTTTGAAAACCTTTTATTTGGGGTCTCCAATGGCCTTCAAATTGCTCATTGAACTCATAGTCTATTTGAATTACCCTCATTCCGTGCCTATCTACCTTAGTTCTACCCTAGGATGAGACCTTAGTTCTACCCTAGGACGATTTTAGCAAATATATGCCCCTGAGGGGCATATATAGCTGTTATGGAAGGGATGCTAGTATAAACTTCAGAGAGGGCTCATTTGATTAGAAGTTGAAAGTTCTAGTTTGTTTTTTAAGAGTCAAAAGAGATCAGAGGGCAACTATCCCCCCGGGCCCCTTTCCCCCCAAAGGGATCAAAAAAAAATTTGAGATAGTCATTTTGTTAAAAATAGTTGTTAGGTCTGATAAAAAAAAAACTCTGGTGTCAAAACAACCACCCAGGACCTGGGAGCAGGCATTGTAAGTTATGCCAAGGGGGCACATATGGTTCTTATGGAAAGGATGCTTGTATAAACTTCAGAGAGGGCTGATTTGAATGGAAACTCAATTTTTAAGAGTCAAAAGTGATGGGAGGGCCCCTAGCCCCCCAACCCTTTTTTCCCCAAACCCATCTGACACAAAATTTCAAGATAGCCATTTTTTTAAATAGTTCAAAGGTCAGATAACAAAACTCCAGTGTCAACACAACCCCCAAGGTGTGGGGGCAGGCATTGTAAGCTATGTCCTGAGGCTGTATATGGTTCTTATGAAAGGTATGCTTGATAAACTTCAGAGAAGGCTCATTTGAATGGAAATTAAAAGTTCTAGTTCATTTTCTCAGAGTAAAAAAAGATTGGAGGGCAACTAGCCCTCCTTGCCTTTGGGTTTGTTGAATGGATAAACCCATCCAATAAAAATTTGAGGTGACCATTTTGTTACAAATAGTTCAAACATCATATATAAAAACTCCAGGGTATGACACAACCCCTCAGGGCCTAGGGACAGGCGTTGTAAGTTATACTATAGGGGTATATATGGTTCTTATAGAAAGGATGCTCATATAAACTTCAAAGAGGGCTGATTTGATTTAAAATAGAAAGCTGTGGTTCACTTTAAAAGAGTCAAAAGAGATTGAAGGGCAATTGTCCCCCCCCATGCCTTTTTTTCCCCAAACCCATCTGATAAAAATTTTAATATAGCCATTTGGTTAAAAGTAGTTCAAACATCAGATAATAAAAATTCCAAGGTTGACACAAACCCATTTTTCACTTTGATATTGTTACTTTGATGCATACCAAGTCCAGTGGACATTGTTCATCATGAATCTACCCAAAAATCTCAGTCATCCCCATTGCAATTCGAATGGGGTTTCTGAGTAGACAAAGCTTATAAAATGAGCACAATCTCAGTTGCCCAATTGACTTCAAAGTCCTGTGGACATGGTTAGTCACGAATCTTTGAAAACCTTTTATTTGGGGTCTCCAATGGCCTTCAAATTGCTCATTGAACTCAAAGTCTATTTGAATTACTCTCATTCCGTGCCTATCTACCTTAGTTCTACCCTAGGATGAATGGACAATATACTATCTATCAACAAATGAAATGACATTGTTTTTATACAATTCTAAAAAAAGCTTATCCCAGCTTTGCCTCTCAATGAGACTATCTTTCTTGGCTTTTTCTCCAATTAGTCATGGCTCTCAACTTTTTCATCACAGTCCACCAAGTAGGTTTTCATTCTACATTTGCCTGAATGTTCAGCCATCCAGGATTAAGTTCCTTAATTTTTCAGCATTTTCCTTGTATACTCTGCATGTCTTACTGCTGGCAACATCCTTTTCAGAGCAATTTGACATATCCTCCCTTCTTCCTGACCTTGCTTTGGGGCAGAACTTTAGACTTTGATTATCTGAACATATACAAATTTTTTCCTTACTATAAAATTTAACTGCAACATGTTTCAACCTCTGACAACTTATAGCACTGCCTAGGATTTGGGATAATTCAATTGATACACACTAATGCCTCCCAAACAGAAATTCTCTGCATGAACACAACATCATCTTTAAAGTCAACTGTAATTAAGTATGCTTCCTGCTTTTTTCCACTTTTAGATGAGTTGGCTTCATTCAAGATTTTTGCTTCAGCCACCTGTGGGTGTTGTTTCTCTCTTAAAAGCTCTTTCTTGTCACTAACAGCCCTAGGGAAGTAACATTTACCTTTTCTAGTAAAATTTCCACTCAGGTCTTTCTTTTTCCTTTCAAAACTTTCAACTTTCAGACCTCTCAATTTTAAAACTTTAGTCACTATTTCCTCACTCTTAGCTAAGATCTCTACAGCACCATGGTGGGTCAAGTTCGATTGAACACTATTTTGGCACATCAATTTCCCAACAAAACCAATTCATTTCCTGGGCAGTGGTCTTTTATCAACTGTTGGGTGCATCTTCAACAACCCCCTTGGTGAAGCAGAATGCCCCCCCCCCATCCGCTCAGAAAAGCTGCCAATAAGGCACGTGTCAAACAATAAATCACATAGGGGCAATTCAATATGCAAGCAAAAAA
Organism: Artemia sp. Qi Xiang Cuo; assembly: GCF_049724085.1. Taxonomy (NCBI): domain Eukaryota; kingdom Metazoa; phylum Arthropoda; class Branchiopoda; order Anostraca; family Artemiidae; genus Artemia; species Artemia sp. Qi Xiang Cuo. The sequence continues at coordinate 73,987,463 of NC_142794.1, read as the reverse complement.
AAATCAAAGAAAGACAGTGATAAAAGCACAAGCATTAGCCTACAGCCAAACCAATATAAACAAAACCTGACCAGCCAGTACTCACTTCTGAAGAGTTATACACTAAGGTAAAGCTCTTTAGAGGTACAGTTCACTTTCATCAGGTCAGTGTTCTTAACCAATGTATGCCACCCATGACTGCTAAAATTTGTTTTACAGATGCAATGGCATGCAGATTTCAGACCAGCCATTTTCTTCCTTCTTTCAGTAATCTTTCTTATTATGGTAAGTAACATCACAAATGTGTACTGAAAGTTAAAATTAACCTCTTCTGGTAGTAACAGTGGTAGCAGTATTAACAGTAGCAGTAGTAGTAGCAGTTGAAAGTAGTCACAGTTGCATATAACCACTGTCACAGTTGCATATAGCTGCTGTCACCGTTCCAAGTGGTTTCACAGATGGTGGCAGTCACATTTGCAAGTAGTTGCACTTGTAGTTGTAAGTAGCTCCAGACATAAGTAGTTGATGCAATCAAAGTTGCATGTACTCGCCATTGCAGTTACGTCGTTGGGGTTGCAATTTGTCCAAGTTGCAATTAGTCTGAGTCGCCAGTATTTGCAATTGCAAGTAGTCATAAACAAAAACAGTATTGTAATAGCACCAGTACTAAGAGCATAAGTGGTAGCTTAGTAGCCCCGAAAGGTTCAATTTAAAGCTTTGTGATGTTCCTCAGATGTTGCTGATATGCTCTTTTGACAACCTGGATGCATACAGTGCGTTTTCATTTTGTTCAACATAAAGTGCCACATCCCCGAAGGTTTCACCTTAATGCCCTTAGCCATACCTGATATATTGCAGATAGGGCATTTTAACATTCATATTTAGCTATAAATCCCCCTCAATATGCCCTGAAAGTTTGAAGGTGATCCCTATATCTCTTCCAAAGATGTCATGAATATGCTCTTATGTCAAAGTTGGATGGACTTTGTGTCTTTTGATTTAGTTCAACATCCCCAGTAATATGCTTCGAAAGTTCCAATTTAGCCTAACCCCTCACCCGTTTTTTCTTTGGATATTGCACATACACCCTTTTAATTATCTGGAGAGGCATAGTACCTTTTTGGTTTAGTTTTACTCACCCTTAAGTTTCCCTAAAATTTGGAACCTGATGCCCTATTGTGTTCCTGAGTCATTGTATCTATGCTGTTGTGACAACATGGATACACTTAAATCCTCCTGAAGAAAATTGACTTTAGAAGAAAAAATTATCCTCGATTTTGTAACTGTGTGTCATCTGGTACATACTGGGACATGTCCCAGTGTGTACCACTTTTCCTGTCCCACTAAATACCAGATTTCACCCATCCACAAAATCAAGGGTAATGGTTTAGAAAATAACTAGATAATTTGGCTTTTGTTTTGTACCACAAGTACTAAATTGTACTGAACCAAAAAAGAATAAAAACAGAATATGTAAAGGCAAAATATTTTTGATGGGTATTTCCCAAACCAAGGAAGGTTTACTCAAAAACAAAAATTGCAACATATCAAAACAATTGCTCTGGATGGTTGAACATTAAACTAACTATGCTAGATGGGATCTTTAGATTTTTTAAAAGATGGCAGAAAGGATCAAATTGTATCTATCCTAGTCAGAAGGCGTGTCACTGGGCTGTAAAAACAGTTACAATTAGACCCCGGCGCCGCGCCGGCGGATCGACCGAACGCCGCCGACGAGAGACCCGGTCGAACGCCGCCGACGTGTCGTAACGCCGCCGGCCTGCCACAGGCGTGCCGCTGCCAGCAGAGGGGGCGGCGCTCGGTCGACTTTAAATTAATTTTGCGGCAATTCTTTATTGCATCAACCGCAAAGTCGGAGCTTTTCCTTCTCGTGTGGTTTTTGTATTTCGACTTTCCTGATTAGAAATCAAGCAGGGCTTGCACTATCCCTGAATTTTCGGGTATTTCAAAATCTATGCGTCACCCCGAAAAAAAATTTGGTTCCCCAAATCCCCGAAAATCACGCAATCACGGTGCCACCTCTAACGATTTATCACCAGTGACTATCCCTGCCAAATATTACTTTGCATACCATAATTCTTCACTACTCTCTTATTCATTAATTTTCGTCTCTTTTGGTACTTTGAATAAAAACCAGACAGATGCAATATGCAATTGCAGATATTGCAATATACACAGTTCTTCATATGTTGACAAAAAAAGTATCGTCTTTATAAAATGAGTTTAAATAATTTCGAATTCAGTTTCCCAATCGCTATTTCTTACATCATTCGTAGTCAAGAATTTTAGTTTCAAGTTGAATAGAATTATAGAACGTATTCACTACAATACAGCTTCAGCCTTCAATTGGATTTTGAAATTAACAGCCGACAGATTGTTTTTACACCTGAATTGTAAGTTTGCAGATTTTTTTTTTGCTGTTTTCAGATAAGATTTTCTTAATGTTTAATACTCAATTGTTGAACGCCTCATAGAAAATACAATCTTCTTTCTGAAAATTTTTTACCTTCCCCCTCCCAAAAAAAACCCTTCTATTGAGACAAAATTTAGCTATAGACTAAGCTATGTACAAGGATGAGGAATTAAAGATTGAACCGGAAGTTACCTTAAAAATATGATTCATAAATAATTTTTAAATTATTGCCTATCGGGGGGGGGTAGGGGGCTATCATTTTTAAATGAGAATACCTCATTTTTTTTATTGAAAGCAGGGATGTCAAAAAGATAATTATTTATTTCATTTAAAGTTGTGACAGAAGAAAATGATATTAAATTCCCTGGGTTTCATTGAAATAGTTTGATAGACCCAGGGCCCCCCATTAGAACTTGTTCATTGTCTTGGTTATTTTGCAATTTCTCTTAGGCTACTGGCCTAATTTGGCTTTTGTGAGTGCTCCCTTTTAATTAGATTCTTTGGATCCTATTGAATGCCACGGAGAATCTATGAGTTTTCTAATAATTTGAGGTATATGTGAATAATTTTGACATTTTTGTTGTTGTCTTTGTACCCCTTTACTCATACCCCCAAATTTTTTTCAAGGAACACTAAGCTGTTTAACGTTATTTTGCGTGTTTGTTTGAACCATATAGTAACTTAGTTAATTATTAAGTAAATTATTTTTCTAATGAAAGCTGAGACGGTATCCTATCAAGGTGGTATCCAGAAAGGGGGGGGGGTAGTGAGCTATTATATTTAAATGATAATATCTAGTTTTTTTTTTAAAACAGGGGTGCCAATAAGTTAATTATTTTTTGTATTTAAAGCAGAGACGGTATCCTATCAAGAGGGGGGGAGGGCATAGGGAGTTATTATATTTAAGTGATAGTACCTTGATTTTTTTTTTATTGAAAGCAGGGATGCCAAAAAGTTGAAAAGTTGACAAAAATTAACAAGATTTTCGTGAGTTAGACTTGATACAGCACTTGCATGGTTTTATCGTCCAAAGGGAAAGGACCATATGCGTCCAACCCATTTGTTATTCTTATTGATGAAACGGGTTTACTTTGAAAACATTCATTCATAAGTACCAGGCAAATTCACACTAAAACGAATTGGTGTGACGAAAGCGATATCGACATCCCCACCTAACGTAGCGCTCGAGTGACAGTGGTGCCCTTGTTCCAGTGCCCAAGTTACATTAAAAGGCCAAGTCATAATAAAAGCTTTCAATTTGGGAGGTTCAAGGATGAGTCTTTTACAGTCTTAGGACCTCAGGGTACTAGATGTTGCAACGTTCTTACGTATCTACAGTGGTTTAAAAAATTCGCTCACCTCACAAATGATTACCAAAAATATGCACAAATAAACAAATGTAACATTTGGAATAATATAACACTTTTTTAAACCTTTGAAGAAAAGCAAAAAAGGCTAAATACCCGTTACTACGCTTGCAAGCTATTTTAAAAAGGAAATCTTCGGAGATTTCAACGGAAATTACCATAGCAGAAGCTTTGAGCCTGGGTGGGGATCAAAGAGGAGTCTTTGAGTATTTTGACCACAGGTGACTCATTGTTGCGACTTTCTTAAATTTGGTGTTTTTTTGTGAGCACTTGGAAATCAAAGCTTAAACTCAATAACTGTGTGTCCTAACATTTTGCTTGATTTAAAAGTGACGAACTAGGATGAAAATCTCAACATCATCCTGGAGCTTCTTCAGTCTGCATATTATTTCATTTAATTACATTTAAAACAGATGAGCTTTTCATTTTTTACCTAAGAAAATAGCCGGCACTTCATTTTTCTTCATACCGAACAAACCATTAAGTGTTTTTTGTTTCATTGTAATTGGAATGTTCTCATGTGAGGTGTTCATCATATATTTTTCAATTTGATAAATTTACTCCTTTTAGATGCAGTTTATAATTTGACTGATATTAGTTATTTATCAGTTTATAATTTGGAATGAATCCCCTAAAGAAAAAATGAATAATATCTAAAAGAGCAGCCAAAAGCAATAAAAAGCAGCAGTTCAGCCTTAGCATACATGACATATATTCTATAAAGAAGCCAAAAAAAACTTTAAAATGCATTTTTTAAAACTGTTATTTAAAACCAGTTTTTAATACAAGAAGGCTTTTTAGGAATCCAAAAGAGCAAAAAAAAAAATCAATATCAAAGTCGCCCATTTCAACTGTCTCATAGGTGAAAAAACAAATATAGTCAAAGATCTCTATGAAATGAAGCTTCTAAGTTCAAAGTTATATTCAAAGTTTTTACTCAGGAAACTGACAAGTTTTGTGATGAAATAGTTTAAGTTTTGTATGCAGTAGTGCTCGATGAAAAAAACCAACTAAGTTTGGCAATTATTTATGTTAAAAAATACATAGCTAATAGATACTTCAACTACTCGTATTATGCAAGGGTTCTGAAACGCCACAGTCATTTCATTTCTACCAGATTTCTACTTCTCTTGATGAATAACGAAGAATACCAGTTTTCAGCCAGCGACTTGTGAATTTTTGAACTCATGAATAGGCTCGAAACTGTTGCAGATTTAAGCTGTTATTTGAGAAAGACTAATTAAAACATTATTGTTGGCGGTCAGCATTGTTCGCGCCGGTGGCGCGCCGCCGACATCTTCCTGGCGGCGCGGCGCGCTGTTTTCGGCCCCGCCGCCGCCGGTCATCCCTCATCGGCGCGGCGCCCCTGTCTAGTTACAATCCTCTTTTCTGCATTTTGTGTCAAGCGTTTTATAGTCCGTCTCAACAACAGAGCCGAAAAGATCCAACTTTGGACCTGATTTTGCTCTGAAATCTGAATTAAGGTAATTCATTAAGGTATGGGCCGAACATTTTAAGAATTTGCTTAACCAAGATAGAGTTGCAGGAAAAAATATAGAGGAAAATGAAAAAGTTTGTGATACCTTGGATGTGAAGGAAGATTTGTTTTGTTAGGAAGACTTAGTAACAGTACTAAAAGGATTAAAAAATAATAAGCCTCTAGGTGCTGATAGGGTGGTAAATTAGTTTATTAAATACGGTAGCTCTGAGGTTAGAAATAAGTTACTGAAGATTATGAATATGATTTTTGAAAAAGGGGAAGTACCTAACGAGTTTAGGAAAACCTTAATTAAGCCACTTTATAAGAAAGGTGGTAAAAGTGCATGTTGTAATTATCGAGGCATTAGTCTGGTCTCTGTAGGTAGTAAATTACTAAGTAATATGATACTTTTTAGACTGAGAGATGCCGTAGACAAAGTTTTAAGAGAAGAACAGTGCGGTTTTAGAAAAGGCAGAGGATGTGTCGACCAAATTTTCACTCTTATGCTTATAATTGAGAAGTGCCTGAGTTGTCAAACACTTTTGGTCCTCAGTTTTATAGATTATGAGCAAGCGTTCGATTCTGTTGATAGAAGAGCTTTAGTAAAGGTTTTATCCTTGTATGGTATACTAGACAAATACAAAAACGATTAGTGCTATGTACGGGAATAACACTGCTGCGGTTAAGGTAGGAAATGAGGTTAGCAGCTGGTTTGTATTAGATCAGGAGTTAAGCAGGGTTGTGTTCTATCCCCCTTCTTATGGATTATTTTGATGGACTTTGTCTTAAGGAGCACAGGAAAGGCAATGGGAGACCACGGAATAAAATGGGGAGGAAAAAGTCTATGCTTATGACTTAAGCATCCTGGATGAAAGTGTGAGCAAAATGAATGAAGTTTTAGTGGTTTTGTGAGTTCAGGGTGCAAGAACAGGTTTGAAAATTAATGTTAAAAAGACTTAAGTCACTAAGGCTAGGAATAAGTGAAGATGAAAAGGTGACGTTGGATAATTAAAAGATAGATCAGGTGGGCTTCACTTACCTTGGTAATATTATTAGCAAAGTTGGTGGAAGCAGTGAAGATTTTAAAGTAAAATAGTCAAGGCTCAGGGTGTTTTTTCACAGTTAAAAAAAGTTTGGAAGAATTGGAAGACAAGTCTACAAACCAAGATTAAAATATTGGAAGCTACAGTGATGACACTGATCAAATATGGCTCTGAAGCATGGGCGCTTAGAATAACGGATGATAGTTTGCTAGGTGTTTTCCAGAGAAATTGCTTAAGGATTGTTCTGGGTACCCGGCTGAATGACTGTATTTCAAATAATAGGCTATACGAAAAATCTGGTTCAATACCGCTCTCTAGGGCTATTATAAAAGAAAGGTTGTGGTGGCTAGGGCACGTTGTGTGGATGAAAGATGACAGATTGCCGAAGATTGTTCTTTTGGCCAACCGTCTAGTGCAATGTATTGCATAGCTAAGAAAAGCGTTTCCTTTGCGCAAAAGCAAAAATTGTGTCTTTTGAAAAAAGTATCATTTTAAAGCACCCTACAATTTTGCAAAAGCTATGGGTAATGGCTTATGTGCAAAGCATAGCATACGTGCCGAGTATTGCACATCTGGAATTTTCCAAGAAGAAATCTAAAGTTTTTTTGCCTTCATTTTTATCTAGTGAAAACGAATTAAAGTAGTGGGAGTGTTAGATAAACGATGTTTTTTTTGCGCATCTAACTTTTTTGCGGATGCAAATGTGCATTTAATCGCGATAACTTTTTTTTGCATCTTCCCACACATGGGAGACGTCAGCAATCCAGTTGTTTTACAATAGATATAAACTGAAAATTTGATGTTTTAAAGCATTCTTAGGAGAGCATCCAGAGACAATTTTTATGCCCATTTACCGAGTTGTCATCTTTAACTTGGTCAATTGTCATTTGATATAAGTACAATAAAACCATTGTTTATTATGATCTTCTTGTTTGTATTGTCGGATGTCAGTCAGATCTCTCGTGTACTCTAGGTAACGTTCCCATTGGGAATCAGTATCAGAGGACAGCAAGCAGTCCTGAATCTGTAATCGTTAATCTCAAGATAGAGGCAACGAAACTCAATCAGATCCCATTAGATTCAATTCATAGAAGGGATTCAAACCCTTCGTGAGGCTACCTCTAAATTAAAAAGTCAGAAAACGTCTGCAAGACATGAAAGCCTCCTTAAGATAAGCAACTTAAGAGTTCAAATATTACCCTCCGTTTCATTTGGCGCGGCCTCAAATTAGAGAAAATCACGAGAGAAACTGACAACTAAAAATACAAAATCTTTCTTATTTATTTTCTATATTTTCTTATTATTAACTATATGAAAAAATAATACTTAACGCTTTCAAACAGGGACTCAACCCTAAACTTTATCGTCTACTAATTTCAAAAAATATTGAAGACCTGGAATTAGTGATCCAGGAGGTCGCGACAGCTTGCGAAATTGATAGTATTGTCTTACAACATCAAAAATTATCAATTAATAATGTAGAAACGAAAACACCCAAAACGTCGAGAGATCCCACCCCACGATTTTTCTCACGAGAACCATCGCCAAAACCTAACATAACTAGAAGTCGAACCCCACCAAGGCAACGATTAGTACGTTTTTCAGAAAATAACCAATCAAGGCCAACAACCTTTAACCAACCAATAAAATGTTATGCATGTGACCGCATAGGACACATAGCAAGGAACTGTTTTTCAAACAATTACAATTCAAATTACCGCGGAACATATAATAGTTTGTTCAGGAGAACAAACAACAGCGGGTACGCGATGAGAGGCAATAGAGGAAATACCTCCCTAACAAGAGGTAGATATAACAATAACCAAAACTTCCAACGCAATACATCACAATACCGTGGCAGAACTAGTTACCCAATAAGTAATTGGAATACCAGGGGCAACTTTACAAACAGGCGAGATCAAAATACCAATGCTAATTGGCAGAATAACCAGAATAATGAAAATAGAACAAATGAACGTTCTACATCAAATGACTGGACACCCCAGTGAAACGACACAAGCCTCCAAAACCCATAAGACCTAATTTTGGTGGCAGAATATTTTTTAGGTCTCCTAAAGTAATAATACCATTTTTAAGTGCAGAAAATAACAAAATATTACCCATATTTAACAATTTCAGTGTTGAAAATATTTATTTTAATACCCTAATAGACTCTGGAGCCACTGCAAATGTTATGAACACATCCGGGTTTAATGCATTGCCCAGGCACATCAAACAACGAATAATCTATTCCTGTATACCTGACGGTACTTAAATAATAATCTATTCTATATACCTGACGGTACCTAAAGATAATAGAAGTTTCCCTACTAGATTTATTATCTGTAAAAATTTCCCTTATGAAGCAATAATAGGCTCAAATTTTCTCAGATTCATAGAAGGGATTCAAACCCTTCGTGAGGCTACCTCTAAATTAAAAAGTCAGAAAACATCTTCAAGACATGAAAGCTTCCTTAAGATAAGCAACTTAAGAGTTTAAACATTACCCCCCGTTTCATTTGTCGTGGCCTCAAATTAGAGAATATCACGAGAAAAACTGACAACTAACAATACAAAATCTTTCTTATTTATTTTCATGTAAGTGTTTATTTTAATAATGTGTATCTTACAAACTTATTTTAAAAATAAAACAATTACAAAGTAAGATAGTCACAAAAAAATAAGAATAACATATTTTTAAAATGGCACATGAACAAAAAGAACTACTAACAGCTCAACAATTAATTGCAAAGGGGACATGAAGGGGACACAGACGTGGACCAATTCAATATTCATTTGGCACAATTTGTAGCAATGACAAAAGTAGATTTAAAAATACTGAAAAACATGCTACTCCTGAGACTAAAAGGCCAAGCGCTTATGTTTTTAAAACAAATTGAAAATTCAATTGGTACAGAACCAAACACATCAATAAACTCAGTAGAACTATTACAACAGGCATTCCAAAAGAGATTCATTGACACTAGTTCTTTGAACAAACTAAAACATGGGATAGTCACATTCGAACAAACGCAAAAGGTAAGAGAATACCTACATAAGATTAGGAGTTCGACAGAAGAACGATATGGCCCGGGAGAGGGAGAACTATATGAAAAAATAATACTTAACGCTTTCAAACAGGGACTCAACCCTAATCTTTATCGTCTACTAATTTCAAAAAATATTGAAGACCTGGAATTAGCGGTCCAGGAGGTCGAGAGAGCTTGCGAAATTGATAGTATTGTCTTACAACATCAAAAATTATCAATTAATAATGTAGAAACGAAAACACCCAAAACGTCGAGAGATCCCACCCCACGATTTTTCTCACGAGAACCATCGCCAAAACCTAACCTAACTAGAAGTCGAACCCCACCAAGGCAACGATTGATACGTTTTTCAGAAAATAACCAATCAACGCCAACAACCTTTAACCAACCAATAAAATGTTATGCATTTGACCGCAAAGGACACATAGCAAGGAACTGTTTTTCAAACAATTACAATTCAAATTACCGCGGAACATACAATGGTTTGCTCAGGGGAACAAACAACAGCGGGTACGCGATGAGAGGCAATAGAGGAAATACCTCCCTAACAAGAGGTAGATATAACAATAACCAAAACTTCCAACGCAATACATCACAATACCGTGGCAGAACTAGTTACCCAATAAGTAATCGGAATACCAGGGGCAACTTTACAAACAGGCGAGATCAACATACCAATGCTAATTGGCTGAATAACCAGAATAATGAAAATAGAACAAATGAACGTTCTACATCAAATGACTGGGCACCCCAGGGAAACGACACAAGCCTCCAAAACCCATAAGACCTAATTTTGGCGGCAGAATATTTTTTAGGTCTCCTAATGTAATAATACCATTTTGAAGTGCAGAAAATAACAAAATGTAACACATATTTAACAATTTTAGTGTTGAAAATATTTATTTTAATGCCCTAATAGACTCTGGAGCCACTGTAAAGGTTATGAACACATCCGTGTTTAATGCATTGCCCAGGCACATCAAACAACGAATAAACTATTCGTGTCCTAACTTATCAAGCGTGACAGGACATAATTTAGAAGTTAAAGGATCTATATACCTGACGGTACTTAAAGATAATATAAGTTTCCCTACTAGATTTATTATCTGTAAAAATTTCCCTTATGTAGCGATAATAGGCTCAAATTATTCAAAAACAAACAACATACTATTAGACGTAACCAATTCAAAATTTATCTATCCGTCGGAAAAACGGGTCAGAGTGAACAATATTCATAACAATTCAACAAAGGTAAAAATAAATGATATGAAAGAATACAGAGACAAACAAATTCAGGATATTACCAAATTATGGAAAGAAATTATAACAAAAAACCCCCCTAATGATAATAAACCTAACAAAATTGTTTTAAATTCAATAAATACAAACACCCCGGAAAAATACTATGGATTCTTAGTGCGTAAAACCAAAATCCCACCTAAATCAATGCAGAGAGTTCAAATATCCCAAATGATTAAACCAATTAATGACAAAAATGAAATTTGGATGGCCACACCAATAGAGGATATCCCTAAAAATTTGACATGTGAAGAACAAATTATAAATTATGAAACAGGAGAGGGTTACATTTGGATAACCAATACACATGAAAATGATGTAATTAATTTAAAAAAGGGAACATGCCTAGTAGAGATACAAATTGTATCGGAAGCGGACCTAGACGATTGGAAGAAGTCAGGGGAAAGCTTAGTAAATAATATAAATACACAAGAAAAAGAATACCCCCTATCGAAAACCCAATTATTAGAAAAATTTGATTTAAATCATATCACTGATATCCTGCTAAAGAATAAATTATGCGAACTACTTTGGGAATTCAAAGATGTTTTTTCAACGTCAGAGAATGACATAGGTCTAATACCATTCTACGAACACGCAATACAAACTACAGGGTTACCTGTTGCCAAACAACCATACCGTATTCCATACGAACATAAGGAGTGGCTTAAGAATAAAATCAAGGAGCTCGAACAAAATGAAATAATCAGACCTATAGAATTAGCCCTTAATCTGCTCCAGTGATACTAGTACCCAAAAAAAACAAGGACCTTAGATTAGTGGTAGACTACAGAGCTTTAAATAAACAAGTAGTTAGCGATAAATTCCCACTTCCCAGAATAGATGAAATATTCGACTCGATTTCAAACAATCATAAAATATTCACTTTCCTGAACTTAACTCAGGGATACCACCAAGTAAAAATAGCAAAAGGCGATGTATACAAAACAGCATTCTGCACAACAGAATGTGGTTCTTATGAATACTTACGAGTGCCCTTTGGACTCAAAACCAGTTCAAGCGCATTGTGCAGACCCTTGCTTCACCTACTAAGAGGTCTAAATAACATAATCCACTTCGTGGATGACGTGATTTGCATGGATAAAAATGCTGAAGACCATTTAATTACCCTATCCAAGGTATTCGAAAAATTTAGAGAGGGAAATTTAAAATGTAGGCCAGAAAAAGTAAACTTATTGCAAAATAAAATAAAATTTTTGGGAGTAGTACTAACGCAGGGCCAAATAGCCCCGGATCCAGAAAAAGTAAAAATAGTAGAGAATCTCAAAGCCCCCCAAACTATAAAACAGTTACGAAGTATCCTGGGACTTTGTAGTTACTTTCGAAGATTCATACGAAACTATTCCCAGATAGCCAAGCCCCTAACTGACCTTACTCGAGGAAAACCACAAAAGATTAATTGGTCAAAAGACGCGCAAGAATCATTAGATTATCTAAAAAAAGCACTCATATCAGAGCCCATCTTATCATTACCAAACTTCCAAACGGGACAATTCATAGTTACTGCAGATGCATCAACCAAGGGAATAGGGGCCATTCTCTCACAAACATTTGAGAGGGAAGAAAATGGCAAAATTATAAAGGAAGAAAAAGTAATAGCATATGCTAGTCCTACCCTCACCCCAGGAGAAAAAAATTACTCAGCCACCATGCTTGAGCTATTATCAATAATTCATCACCTAGACAAATTTAGACATTATTTGGTGGGTAGGAAATTTAAACTACGCTGTGATCAGAAGAGCTTACAATATCTACAAACTTTTAAAAAACCAACGGGAATCCTAGCTCGATGGGTACTCAAAATACAAGATTTAGACTATGAATTTGAACACCTATACGATACTAGCATAACATAAATACACATGGGCTACTATTTAAAATTTTGAAATTGAATTGATTTAATTTGATGGGACCATGTTATGAATTTTTTTTTGAGAAAACATTATATAACCTTTATTTCTGGTCTTTACCTGCGCTCAATCTTGATTTATTTGTTTTTATTCTTTTAAATATTATTTCTTTTCTTTTCACGGTATATTCTATGCATTGAAAATTATATAGGTATTGCTTTTAATACCTTATCTCTTGGAGTGGGTCATGTTGACCTTGATATTTTACACAGTTCTTGTTTCCTTCAATCTTAAAACATATTTTTTGTTTCCTACATTTATCTACTAGGGCTAAATTGGTCTGACAAGGACCTTTGGCAAACCAGTACCGGATTTTATATTGTTTTTGCAAGTTCCTAATTTCCTTCTGAATGTATTGAAGGTACTTGCCCTTTCTCCCGTTGTACTTAATTCCCAATTTTCCTCTTGCGGGTCGATATTTGGGATTGTTTGCAAATTGTAGTCCAAAACGATACGATTCTTTGGCATATTCTCTTAAATCATATTTAACATTCCACTTTTTTGCAAAAATTTCATTTCCTGATATGTCTAATATCAGGATTGCTGCTGAGTATATCATGTTTTCTTTGGCAAACCTGATAGTTATGAATTCTGTGTCAATAATTTCCTTGACCATTTTTCTGAAATGAAAAGTAGTTTCTATTGGCTACTGTCTTGTTGTATTACTTCAAAATTAGTTACATATATGGTGACCTTAGGTCGAAATCAAACTTTTGTTTGCCAGTATTTCCTTATACTAGGGTACTTATTCGTTTGACATAATTTGATGCTTCTAAAGCTCCAAATTAACTAAGACCGAATATTTATTTTGAAATGGAAAGTAAGGTAACTTTAGGCCAAAGTTGAACTGTTTTTCACCAGTGCCACCTCGCACTTGGTTATTATAATTCGATTCTCCAAAGTTCCATACTAGTCTAAAATTATTCCATGAAACTACCTTTATTTATTTTCTTTTTTTTTCTTATTTAATACGTTCAATGTCCCAAACACCTACAAAATAGAAAATAAAACACAAAAATTTAAAATATTCAGAACATTAGAATATCTACATTTTCTCTCTTCTGAAACTAGACAGTGTTTCGGATCTTCATGTTGCAAACGTAACTTTCCCGATCGAGGCTGAGTTTTATACGGATCACAGGCTTCACCGTCCTTCCGGAACGGGTAGTTGTACAATGTCCAGCATTTGATGTAACCTGGTTGGTCTGGTCGTCGGGGGTAACGTCTCTGCAGTTGTTGTCGGGTAAGTCGCTGGGTAAGAAAACTAGTCGGTTTGGTGCCACTGGTGTTGTTACCAGGTAAATTCGGGCAAAACAAACCTCCGAATGGATATTTATATGTTGTTTCTGTATAGGTGTCAATGTCCTGGATATCTGTTTTTCTCAAGCGGATAAATCGGCGATTGCGACTAATCTTACCACCGTTATCTAGAAGTAAGGTATAAGATCTAGAAGAGTATAGGAGGTTTTCAGTTACAACAACTTTTTTCAATTTTTCATTTTCTTGCAGCTCCCCCCAGACCTTTTTTCCTGTTTTAATAGGACTGAGATCTTTGGGTGATCTGTTGTAATACATCTGCTGGATTTTCTGGACATTTGTCCTTATTTGTTCTATCTCCACTGGATTTGTGTATTTTGGCAATAACGTTTGTGCTACAACTGGCAGTATGGACCGAAGTTGTCGATTCATGCTCAACTGCGCTGGAGACTTGAATCCATCTACAGGTTTGTTCCTATACTACAACAATACAAGATATAGATTGTTTCTGCTTTCCAACGTCTTAGCTATTATTCGCTTTGCAGTTTGTATCACTTTCTCACTCATCACCATTCGTCTGTGGATATCGTGGACTCGAGGCTTTGTTTCAATGCTCCACGTTTCTGATCTGGAGGATTGAAGAGTGATCCAACATGAATTGCCCTGCTGGTACATACAGTTGCATGGGGATTGATAATTTAGTTAAAGTTACCTCATTCTAGCATGCTACATTTTCATTGACATTATCTTATCAGGTTGCCAGTTGCTACCAGAAAGTGTAGTTTTGTTAGCAAATCACTTAGCTTTTGATTGTTCTCTGGAGGAGGGGGGAATGCCTTTGTAGGTGGTTCACTACTAGCGTTTCTTTTGGGTCAGTTTTACTTTGCACTAATACTGCCTGTTTATGAATTCTAGCTTTTAAAAATATTGATTGTATGTAGTTTATAATAGTGTATGTTTTTGTATAATAGTTTCCTCCAGGCCAACATAAGGTATTGTTATTGTTATTGTCACATGAAAAAATAGTTTTGATACATAAGATATATTTTACACATTGTCTAAACAGATACACCAATGTATTTGAATGCATTAGAGAATTTATGGGTTTTATTGCAAATTTACAGGTTTAATTACTAGTAAGAGAATAACCATCTGTAATGGGCACATTACCTATTCTTTATTTAAATTCAAAACCGTATTTTAAGCACTGGTGTTATACCAATATCATTTGAAAAATGTATTGCTTAGCTGCGCAGAGACTGACTACACTTAGTGTCACAGCCAGATAGGCCTAGCTTGTATGTTGATCACACTTATACCTACTTGGTATTCTATTTGATCATATTTATCCTTTTTTTTATTATTTTAGTAGGTGTAGCGAGGCTTTTAAAAGCTTCAAAATTTTATAGATGGAAGTAATATTGCACTTTAATAGTAAAGGGCCAAGGTGTTGTAAAGAATTGTATTTCGTGTCCATTAGTATTAATCTGAAAGAAACACCTGAATCTCAGCGCAAATAGAGTGTAAATATGGTAAAGCAGAGATTGATGAAGTTAAAATAAACAACACAAACTACTTTAGTTAGAGAAGGCTATACAAATTAAAAAGTTTTCATTGCCGTTCACAGTTCTGAGAAGTATCTCTTGGGAAAATGATGTATAAAACTAAGTTTTCAGGCAAACAGCTATTAAATTTACTTTTCAGGTGACGTTCCCTGCATAATGCAAGCTAGTTATATCTTCTAGAAAAAATTCAGAGCAATGAAAACTCTCACATCCATTAAAGGACCCAAAAGTCTTCCCCTGATTGGAACGTTGTTGCAATATTCAAGATTTGGTAAATATGTTAAAGTGTATATAATAGAAGTTTACTGTGTGTCAAACTACTTGATCCCCCATACTTTTGCGCCCATTCTCATACATACTTTTTTTTTGTTTTAAAAACATTATTTTCTTCTATGCTGTTTTTTTTTGTTGTCTTCACAGGCAAGGGGATATATATCCAGCAAAGGTATTGTTGTTTTTCAACATTTGAAGCTGTTTTTACATCCAAGTCATCATTTTTGAAAAACTCAAAGAGTATACTTTTGAGCTATCAGGAAAGGTGAACAAATGTGCTAGGAAAGATAACAAGTGTTCTCCTAAAAAAAAATGGCTCTCTTTTGTTATTGAACTGTTTCTTTGTAAGAAATATTAGAAAACTAGATATGTTGCTCGTTAAAAACAGCATAGAGCATAAGCCCATTGAATAAATTAATTTACTTGGCTAAGTGAGGCTATGAGGAAGTGCAAAAAAAATAACAGGTTTAATTTTAGATTTTTTACAGCTTAGATAAAAAGTGAATAAAACCATCAGCAAAAGTCAAACAAGAAAAGGTTAAAACCCCATGACTACAAACAATGAGGATTTTAAAACAAATAAGCTTGCTAAAAGAGCTTGAAAAAGCATATTAAGATAAAGCAACTTTCAAAATGAGTGGCTGGGGAGTATTACATAGCTGAGGCTTTGAAGGTCTTGTAATTTTGGTGTAGAGCATGACTATTATCTTTGTTGCTTTTTGTTATTGTTGATTTTATTATTACTACTGTATAGATCAGATCAAAATAAAAACCATGTCTCTTATTTGAGGAAGCGAACTGTAGATGGCAAGTTTTTCCTAAATTTTTCTCTGAAGATTAAACTCTCCTATCTTTTCGTGGAAAGTTTTTGTCTTTTAGGTTTGTCATGTAATATCGGACTCGCAGAGGAAGCTTGGATTATGTCTTTAAATAGCCTGAAATCATAAGTATTTATCTATTTTAGGATTACTGGAAATGATTCTCCGAAATTGATCTCAAAACCTGAAATTAAATAATTTTAATATAAAATTTTTAATTGTGACGCCTAGTATTTTCGTCGAGTAATGCTATCAGCATTCATAAGAAGAAATGAAACTGAGTCACATACAAATTTTTATTGTTTTGCGAAAAAAGAAAATTGTAAAAAGTTTTCTGTCATTAGTTTCCTTTGCATCCTAGAAGTTGTTTTTTTCTGGATAAACTAGAGTTTTTTTTGACATGGAAAAATAGCTCATGATCTTCTAAGAACTGTGGCTTACATTACTACAGCTTTTACTACCAGGGTGTTATCCAGTATTTTTTTTTTGGGGGGGGGGGCTGTCAAAAGAATGAAGAAGATGTGGTTAACGTCCCAAGGAGTTTGTCTCAACAGTGTCAAATAAGTTTGTCTTCCTACCTACAATTTTAAGACTAATTTACTGTTTGGAAATGTATTCTGGGGAAGGGAGTCAAACCCAGTAATCCCCCTCCCCACTGATATGACTGAGACTACTACTACTATAAAGTAATCATTGAACCATACTGCCTGAGGCTAATACAGTAGCACATGTTCTTCTCCCTACTGCATCATTATCTAGAGCTTCGTTCTTAACTCCTTCCTTTGCAGTCTCTAAGACCCTTGCATTGTATCCTCTTAATTTTTCTGTTTTCTTTCTTGGACGTACTGCCTATCATGCGGCCCCATGGGATTACCCAAAACTATAACTTTCTGGTAAGCGGTTCTGTCTCACCTGCAACACATGACTAGCTTTTTTTTACCCCCTTAACCGCGGTTTGGTGCTATCTATTGTTTTGTGTATGACCGTTCAAACGACAACCATTAACTCTACGTAATAAATTATTTAAATACAAACTGTCCTGATAGAATAAACTTATACTACTTAAACTACGGCAAATTTACATAATTTGATGTTTCTTAAGAAAAATCCTTTGGTGATTTCGTGTTGAATTTTTTTCTTGACGAACTGAGCACATTCTGACTAAGTAATGTAAAGTGCGTTTGTTCCCAAGATAAACACCTTTAGGGACCAAGTTACCTCGGATACTTCCAGCATATGATATTATCTCTATTTGAAAAAAAAGTATGTATTGCCTGTCAGTTGCTGTAAAAATTTGGACATTGAACTAATAAGTTCTAATGTCTTGGAGATTTCTATTTTGAAAATTTTCCCTTTTTGGGATGCCTAATATATTTAAGTCCAGTGATGGTTTGAGATGTTTGACATAGTCTTGCAGTTTCTTATAAATGAGAAAATGAAGCAAAGTCATAGAAACAATTTCTAAAGTTATTATCTTGATACAAATCTTGATTATGAAAGAACTGGAACTTAGGAATATCGTTCAAACACTTTTTCATTTGCCTGTTTCAAACAGTTAGAGGTAATGAACTGTAAGTAATGAGTGACATGGTTCAATAGTAACCGAAACTCTAAAAAACAGAATTTTGATATCAATAGACATTTCAAAATAATCTGCTTATTGTGCTGATTCCAAATATATAAGATCCATCGAGTTAAGTTTATCTATCACAGGCTAGGAGTTTCAGAGTACCATCAAATTCAGAGTATCAGAGAACCCTATTTTAGAGGTCTCAAGCTCACATCTTCAAAAATGTGGAATTTTGCTTTTTTTGGCCAAAAGAAAGATCACTGATGCTTGTTTGTTTATTTGTTTGTTTTCCTCGGGAGTAATCGTATTGAACTAGTGGTCTGAGAATATCGGCAGAGGGCTCACTCGAAGGGAAATTAAAAATTCTAGTGCCGTTTTTAAGTGACGAAAGAAATTGGGGGGCAGCCAATCCCCCTCCTTCGGCTGTTTTTTCCCCAAAGTCGTTTGATCAAAATTTCGAGAGAGCTATATTTTTCAGCATAGTTGAGTGGTCCAATAGCTATGCCTTTGGAGATAATATGGCCGCACACAGCTCCTGGGGAACGGTTTATTAGTTATGAAATTTGCCCATTGTTTACGTATAAAACGTGTTATTGGGAAGTGTGCATACATTTTTGGGTGGGGGGAGGGTGGATTTTCCATGGGAAAAAGTTTCCGTGGGAAGGGAAGTTTTTGTGGGTTGAACTTTTCAGAGAAAATTATACACTGGGGGAATTCGCCAGAATTCCTATATAAGGCTCTTTTTATTTGTCTTACGTTTTCTTTGCCAACTCAATTTTACATATGGAAATGTTATTGGTAATTGGGTGAATTTTCACCGAGATTCAATTGTCTAGAGGATTTTTTCTATGGACAGGGAGTTGGATTTTCCAGCATTGTTTAAAAAATTATCAGAAATTTAATAATAAAAAAAATTCAACTGAAAGGAAGGAGAAACATTGAAACTTAAAACAAATAGAAATTACCTCGTTCTTTCCGCTAATGTTCGACTTTTAGTTTCAATTCTTTAAGGAAAACTCCTGAAACACAAGAGTTGTTGGATTGGAACAATAAGAAGTTTTTCTAAAAGTACTACAAACTTTAGACTGAAGAGCTAGGTATTGAAGAGGGGGCTACCCCGTTAAAACATAATAAAATCAGTTCGTCTTTAAGTTTTAATGTTACTCCTTACTTTCAGCTGAAAAAACTTGTTTTTTATGTAATTTTGGAAAGCGATTCTTTTTTTATATATTTTCATTAGTCTGTCCTATAAGCCAGCTTTGCTTTCCAATAGATGTTAATGATTTGCAATTTTTGCTGTTAAGATATGGTTTGTCGTGAACACAGTTTATAGACAGTAAGCTTATCGCAGATCATTTCTGGTCTTCGTTCTCGGTGCGAACAAAAAGCTCCTCCCACTTATTTCTGCATTGGCGGATTAGTCTGTTTTCGTCAATCACTGAGAAATGGTAACCAAGGGCATTATTCGTAATTGCGAAAGCAGAAAAAAAACTTGGTGAGCCAGCCAAGTGGTTTGCAAGTGTCCCATCTCACAGGTATGAATTATTTTATATACAAATTATGACTTAATCTATTATTTACATCCAGTGGACTCAATTGATCGGCCTATGTAGGATTTTATAAAAAAGGGGGCGGGGGGGGGGGGGGTTGATGAAATTTGTTAAAATAAGGAATTTTTTCTTCTTCTAATAACTGGTGGAGTAGGTGTGATGGTTTCAGGGGCGGATCCAGGATTTTTTTGGGGGGTGGCGCAAAACAGGTGGATCCGATAAACTTTCGATAGGAGCAAATTTAATTAAGGCAAACTTCCGTTAATTAGGTAAATTACGCTACTTTAGACTACTATAGGGGGGGCACCCCTCGCGCCCCCCCCCCCTCTGGATCCGCCACCGGATGGTTTATCATTTTTTTTTCGTAAAGTTTTCGTAGTATATATATATATATATATATATATATATATATATATATATATATATATATATATATATATATATATATATATATATATATATATATATATATATATATATATATATTTATATATTTATATCGGCGCGTACAAACAGCTCCTCTCATTTGATCTGCCATCAGCGGTCCAATTACCCTGGAACACGTATTTTGGCAGAAACTTTCTCAAAATGCCTTTGAAACCAACTTGAGACTTAAAAACCTATTTTTAATTCCTAAAAACATCTAATAATAACATTACACTACTAACTACCGGTTTTCATGTATGTATTGGAATAAATTAATTTAAAATTAGTTTCTTTAATATTAGTGTTCCAACGTTGAAGCCAAGTTTCGCGTCCAAGAGAAATCTGACTTGTCTACCCGTGAAAAGATCTGACTTGGCTTATGTTTATATCTGCAAAAACGTTCTCCGGAGCACTCGCACCCCGGTCCGGGTTTTTATAATGGGTGAGATAGAGAATGATCATACTGCTAATTATATAAACTGTGGTCGTGAACAACCGCCTTAATTTTATTGGGCTAATAGTGATAGACCTGATTTCTTCTTGATAACTTATCCAACTTGAAATATTTCAGGTGAATATTCATTTGACCATCTGGATAAAAGTGGTTTAAAGAAGTATGAGCGATATGGAAGCATGGTTTACGAGCAAATACTACCTAGCGTCAATTTATTATTCCTTTATAACCCAGAAGATATTGAGTCCATGTTTGAACAAGATGGAAAGTTCCCGAGTCGAAGATCTCATACAGCCTTAGAAAAATACAGGAAAGATAATGCGAATCTATATAATACCGGAGGTTTGTTAACGACGTAAGTTGTTTCCTACTGATCTAAGAACTTTAAAAAAATCACGATAACAGGTAAAATGGAAGGATAAGCGCCCTTTCTTTTTAATAATCGACGCTTTGCTTTTCATAACCTGCTACAGAATTGTATTAAAAGTAATGTTTACGAAGCGTTTTTTGAAATGTTTAATAGAGCCACTGGACATAAACAGTTTTTTAATTTGAGTTTTTCATATGAGTTTTTCAATTCTTCATTGAAAAAAGGAAAATATTTTCTAAAAATCTTCCAATCAACTCCTAAAATTGGCTACCGAAGTTCCGCTGAGTGCTATGAATATTCAAATTTTGCTACAAACATCCATTTAGTTTTAAAAATCGATATTAAACGACGCAAACTTAATCCGAATTTCGAAGAACAAAACAATTCCCAGTAAAGATGACTTTGTCAAGAGAGTGAAAAATAGAAATTTCAAGACAAAAGATTTAGCTTTAATGACCATATCCATCCTCAAGAGATTGAAAAAAACTGGAAAAAATCATTAAACTAATCTACGCTCAAAGGCTCATCTATTTAGAAAAAAAATGCTGGGTTTTATCATAATTTTGGAAAATTTAGTCAATCAAGATTTCCTGAAGAGCACTTAGATCTGCCAGCCTCACCAAAATTCAAATTGAATGAGCTTTAGTTTTGGCTAGATCTAGTTTTCCATGCTTCCTAAACTGTATTATAGACGGATTGGGTTTCAAGCAATCTAGAATATTAGAATTGGCAGAACATTTTGTTTTATTTATGGTGAATGGGCTTTCGTCTGAATTAGATTAAAAAAAAAACCTGGTTTATGAAATTTAAGCAGAGAGTGACATTAAAACTTTAAACGGAAAGAGCTTATCCCATAGCTGAGGATGCTTAATACAAGTACCTAAGAGGCGCTACTCTCTCCTTAAATTTCTTGAATTGTATTTTGTAGCCTATATTGACATTGAATTCGATACTGATAGTCCTGGAATTCTGTCTCATTGAATTTTGGACGTTTTATTTTCCAGGTTGCCGTTCTTCCAACGACGTGTCATTTTCAAGAGTTGTGAATTCGCAAATTTTTTTTGGGGGGGGGGGTCGTCTCCTAGGCAGACTTCAAATTCACACATTTAACAGATTGAGCACTTCAAAACTGGTTACAAAGATGACAATTTTTCTTTCTATTACATTTTGTTCTAGTTGATAGACACTCTAAGTTTAATTAAGGATGACCAACATAAAAAAAATTATTTTCCACATTCTCCTATATTATCCTAATTTATTCAAATTAGCCATTGTTATAACTCTAAAACTCTGTAAAGAATGACGTCGTCAGTTTTAATGAGTACTTTCCCGATACTATAGGACGATTGTTTTGATACGATCGCCCCTGGAAAAAAGTTCCCAAATTCGTGACCTATCTAGAAGGTTTTTTTCAGGCCAGAAAGTGTTAGTATGCCATGGCCTAGGTACTCCTCTTTCCTGTTAGAAAAGAGCCAAAACAATAATAGAGTTATTCTGTAGATGTTAGTATTATTGGATAAACGGTCCATAATAACGATTCATTTCCTTGTGAACTGCGCGTATGCTAAGAAATTAATGGTGTACCAAGCGTCAGTGTGGCCTCTGTGACTGGCATGCTACATAAATATCCTTTTATTAGTTTTCTGAATTTTTTTTACACTTCGGGCCTTTTAGGTCAAAACTGCTGAATTGCGTGCCAACCTGATAGAATGCGTCATTTTCTTGAGGTCTTATCTCTTTTATTGCTTAAAAACGTTACTAGATCTTTAAAATGTCTGATCGAATGAGCTTACCTTCAAATTTCTACAGCTTGCTGGATTGATTTTGCATCCTTGGGAAAAGCACGCATGTGTGACTAGCCTTCTGTGAGAAATTTTATGTTTTGGAGACTCTGGCTTTAAAGTTCTCATATGCATTGAACTCTATTATAAATTTTTGACCAAGATTTTTATGACCAAGCTTTGATGAGCAACTTTGAAAGTTGTGCACGTGTAGAGTCCCCCTAAGTAGTAAATTTTGTTGGACATATTGTAATCTCGTTATTGTAATATTATATTGTAATCGTTAACAATATTGTAATATTGTAACTTTGTTTTTCTTAGAGTTTTGGTTTCTGTTGACGGCTGTCGCTATTCACCTACAGTCCACCCCTACGGACTGTTTCACCAAAGGCTCTCTCGAATGTGAGGAAGGTTACCACTCCCTTCTTTAACCCACATCTTTTATGTTTTTACTGTTGAGTTTAGTATTCGTGTAACAAAGCCTCGAGAATGGCAATTATTAATAAGAAAGTGCTCCCGTCAAATATTTGAAAATTAAAATAAAAATTGATTAAAAAAAAATATCAAAAGTGAATTGTAGGGTCAAAATTTTCATGGTTTTCAAGGCGAGCTTTGTGAAGAAATCATTGTTATTGAAATACCTCCATGGACGTTGGCGGGGGGTCAGGGGGCAATGCCCCGCGTCCCTCTGGGAAGCAGGAATACATTAAAAAATTATATGAATAGGATAGGATAAAGGATAAAGATCCTCCTGAGCCATTGCTGGCGCATAGGGTGTCGAGTCGACGTTTCAGTTGCTGGGTGTTTTTACTGGGACAAGTAGCAAGCTTGTCGCCCATCCTTGCTGCAGCGGGGATCAAATTCCTCTCTAATCCTTCACAACAACAAAGCTCCTAGTGGCACTCGCCTCTAGGGCGGGACTCATGGTACTCCTACCTGTTCCACTTTTGTCCCATTTACAAATATGTTAGGTTTGATGTTGCAGCGAAAAGAAAAGTTTATGTAATAACAAAGGACTTATTACCCAGCGCCACCCCTTGTAAAGGCTAAGTCGAAAAACATTCTTGGGAATGAAGTGAAATCTACTATGAATTTCCTCTTCCCCCCCCCCCCAAAAAAAAAAAAAAAATAATCCTATATTTATCGGAGGGCTCACTGAGCGTTATGACATTTCGGCATAAGAAAAATTTTCAGCTTCAGGCATCCTCATCTTTCTACACAAAGACTATCCACGCCTCCTCCATAATAGCTGATGGGCAATAATAGACCAATAAGCACAATTTTTTCAAGCCTCAAATGAATCAGTGAAATTAAACTTTACATGATTGTCTATATTAACTGTTTATTTTGTGTGTATTGCATGCATGTTTAGGAATGAATGTGCAGCCGGGGTGGCATTACTGCTTCTGAAACTGGGAAGCTGTATAAGCAGCCTTTTGCAAATTTAAAATCGATTGACTCTCTGACGATTTTCACTAGATAGCTTTTTGACCATGGTTGGGCCAAAAGTTTTGTTTTTTGAAAATGCCACTTTACAGTGGCACAATGTCTAGTAATTAAGAAAAAAGGCACGGGCGCTTTTTTTTTTCGTCCTAAAGAGCCATCTCTAGATATCGTAGGCTGTTTGGTTCTACACGATCATTCATTGAAAAAAAAAGAATAAAAAATGTAACTGTGACCATCATTCCCAGAAAAACGCAGAATTTCTTATTCTGTTCGAGAGGGGATTGAAAAATCTGTACATGGTTTCTCTGATATGCTTCATTTGACGGTTCATTTCTCTACTTTTTTGAGGGTTTCCCCCCAAATTTACATAATTGTCTTTATGAACCGTTAATTTTGTATGTATTGCGTGCATATTTAGGAATGAATGGACAGCAAGAGCGGAATTACTGCTTCTGAAACTGGGAAGCTGTATAAGCAGTCTTCTGATAGTTTTAATTCGACTTGCTTTTGGTGAATTTTAACTCGAGCGCTTCCGTTTTTCGTCCCAATGAGCCATTTTTTAATCGCATTACGAAAATCACTTGTGTCGCGAGCATGAAAGACTGTGGTGTTCTTGACTACTACTTAGTTAATCCATTGCCTACGTTCAATTTTGTGTAAGGCTATTTTCCATGAAAGTTTATCAGTAATATGACAAGAATTAGTTGTTAAGGTTCAATACACAATTTGGACGCCATTTACATTTTAAAACGCCCAACACATTGTTAGTCTTTAGTTCAATTTCTTTGGCGCCCGAGGCTACATTCCCTCCCCTAAAATGGCTTAGCAACCACTAGAACTAATTTTACGAGGGAGATATATTTGCTCTCTAACATTTTTGAACATAATTTATTTATGATTTGGACTACATCATTTTATTTTGTAAATATATTTACCCATAAAACAAGAATTTCTCAATACTCAATGTGGTTTTATTCTACCCTCTGTTGGATTCCCTTTGTTCATCCCGCTGAGGATAGCTGGCTCCCAACCCGTTGCACTTCGTGGCTGAAGGGTTGTGTAAAAGAGAGCAGTACCGCCGATTTGGAGTATAAATTCTTGAGACGCACACCTCCTTTACCCTATTTTACACTGTTAATTGCAATATGAAGCTCAGATTTTCGCACGCTCTCTCTTACATTTTGAAAAGTAATTTTTTGTGATTTTAACTATATCATTTTATAAGCCTTGTTATCCATAGAATAAAAATTGCTTACTACTCAATTTTGTTTAATTCTACCGTCTGTTGGTTTTTCCCTTTTCATCCCACTTTGGAAAGCTGGCTCCCAGCCCTTCGTTGTACTTCTAGGTTAAAGGGTCATAAAACTGAGTTTGGAAACGCCGGTATGGAGTATTAAGTCTTTTGAAGCACCCCTCCTTTATTCCACATTAGACCCTTTATTGGAAAATAAGTTGGCCACCCCCAAAATCTCTTTGAATATACGACAATGGTGTCATCCATCAGACACTTTCTTGTTTTCCATATTTGATGGATGACTGGCCTCTTTTCTTTTTCTCCCTGCTAACTTTTATTAATGTTTTATTTATCTTACAACTTTTGATTTTCTGATGTGGCAGCCAACTTTTATATACATTTTAGTCTGTGTTTAATAATTCGTGGGCTCTTTCTTAAGACTTTACTTTTCAGCAATGGTCCGGAATGGCGAAGGCTTCGTTTAGCTTTCCAAAAGTCCTTGGGTACCAATCAAGCGATACGTGGTTACCTTTCTGCTGTTGATCAAGTCGCCTCAGAATTTGTGGATACTGTTCAAGAAAAAAAAGTATACGAGAATTTCCTCGAAGAATTGTCAAATGTTTTTCTGGAGTGTGAGTAACTTATTCTGAATTTGATTCAGTAATTCTAGCTATTAGCGTTTCTCGTTTTGTTAAGCATTTTTCGCCTTCAATTTTAGTTTTGGAGAGTTGAAATCTATGAAATAGAACCTAACAGAACTTTTTATAAACTCTCAAATGCCTTCGAAATTCACGTTAAATTTTAAGAGGTTTCATGGTTTGTTATGCTCTAGAATTTGAGAATAATATTCGGTTACTTATATTTCAATAGTATGACTACTATTCTTGAAAAAAGGACTAAATTTCTTTCAATAACATTCAATTTAATTAAAATATAATTGTAATTATTATGGGAAATTGTTTCTGCTGGTCTTGGTCTAACATGACGCTTGAATTTTCTTTGAAACGATTCTTTTTCGGCAAGTTTTTTTAATTCATTTCTGTTCGTTTTTTATTGCCAAAGTTTTTAGTTTTCCAACATTCCCCATTTCAACATCAAATTTTCAAAACATATGAGTAATCTTTTTTCAGCATTAAAGTTTTAAAATTCATCATCTTCCTCAACATTCTCTGAAAGTAGTCACAAGCAGATTTAGTAGCAATTGCAAGCACTCTTAGTCACAGTTTAAAATTGCCAAAGTTGGAAGCAGCAACAGTTGCAGTCTCAACCATTCTCATTTTAAGCCGCAATACTCGTAGTAGTAGTTGTTGTAGAAGTGGCTTTGAAAGTTTCAGCTTAATACCTTTACCCGTTCCTAAGGTATTGCAGATACGCCTTATTGATAACTTTCAACCAGATAATTCCTTTTGATTTAACTCACAACCCTTCAACATTTTCCAAAAATTCGCCTCAATACCTTTAATCTTTTTGGACAGACCCAGGAAGAAACATTCTCCCCCTTTCCTAATGATAAATCCTGCATATAAAAAATACCAAGTGGCATGATTTGCATTCCTTGCCATGGGGGCTGTCGGGGCATGGCATCCCTAGAAGCATAGCTTTTGGACGTTGTGGCTTTTTTGAATATCAATTAAAAAAAATTTTCCAAAAAATAAGTTTTTCAAAGAAAAGTAAAGGCTATTTTAAACTTAAGCTCAGCAGATACAAATACCTTTTAAAATTCAAACTCAAAACGACCAGAAATTACTATTAAAGAATAAATGAAACCCAAAACGAAGAGAAATTAAATAAACAATCACAGCAAAAACATACAACAAGTAATAATATAAATGAATAAATAAATCTTAAAGCGAGTAATGCTTAGATTGAATATGAATATCAAGCTTAAAACGAAAAAAAATATTTTGCTGTTAAAGTATAAATGAAACTCAAAACGAACAAAAATTAAATGAACAATCAATGCAAACAAACATACAATAGATACTAATATAAATGAAAAATAAATCTTAAAACGAGTGAAACTTAAATTGAATGTGCAAATCAAGCTTGAAACGAACAAAAATCTCTACAAACAAGGTGGGTGTGACCTCCATCTCTCACTGTGAAAGTCTAAAAACTTATGCGTCATTGGCGTTTTACTGAAAACCAATATTATGACAAATATTTTCTTTTGTACTTAATATTAAAAATAAACATTAAAATTATAGTAGCATTTTGAACTGACGAGCTTTCAGCAATTAATATTATTATACATCAAATATTCAGTTTAATTTATTAGCTATTTTTAAAGTTGCTAAGGACGAATACAGTTTCACTACAAACAAGTGTTTGGATACTGCCTCCTTTCCTAACTGTAAATAAAAACCAAAAGCCCACTGCGTCATTGGCGCTTAACTGAAAACGAATTATACTACAAATACTTTCTTTTCCAGTTCTTACAGCATTGAAAATAAAAATATAATTACAGTGAAATAAGTTCTTGAACTGATGGATCTTTCAACAATTAATATCATTATACATCAAATATTCAATTTGATGTTGTTTATACTTTTCAAGACTGTTCAAGACGCAAATAGTTTTCAGTAAAGCGCCAATGAGGCAGTAGGTTTTAGACTTTTACAGTGAGAGAAGGATGTCACACCCAAACTCTTGTTTGTAGAGTTTTTTGTTCGTTTCAAGCTTGATTTGCATATTCAATTTAAGTTTCACTCGTTTTAAGATTTATTTATTAATTTACATTAATATCTATTGTACGTTTGTTTGCATTGATTGTTTATTTTATTTCTGTTCGTTTTAAGCTTGATTTTTATATTCAATCTAAGCATTATTCGCTTTAAGATCTATTTATTCATTTATATTATTGCTTGTTGTGTGTTTTTGCTATGATTGTTTATTTAGTTTCTGTTCGTTTTAAGTTTCATTCATACTTCAATAGGAAAATATTTTTTGCGTTTTAAGCTTGATTTTAATATTCAATCTAAGCATTACTCGCTTTAAGATCTATTTATTCATTTATGTTATTACTTGTTGTATGTTTTGCTATGTTTGTTTATTTAATTTCTGTTCGTTTTGGGTTTCATTTATTCTTTAATAGTAATTTCTGGTCGTTTTTAGTTTGAATTTTAAAAGGTATTTTTATCTACTGATGTTAATTTTAAAATTGCCTTTAATTTTATTTTAAAAAAATATTTTTCAGAAAGCGTTTTTGAATTAATTCTTGTTCGTTTTTTATTGCCAAAAATTTCGAGTTTTTAAAAATTCCTTATTTCAAAATCAAATTAAAAAAAAATCAAATTTTCATCAAATTATCAAAACTGGTATCAAAGTAACAATATCAAAGTGAAAAAATGGGTTTGTGTCAACCTCGGAGTTTTTATTATCTGATGTTTGAACTATTTTAACAAAATTGCTATCTCAAAATTTTTATCGGATGGGTTTGGGAGAAAAGGGCGTGTGGGGACTAATTAAGCTCCGGTCTCTTTTGACTCTTTAAATGTGAACTAAAACTTTTTATCTCCAATGAGCCCTCTGAAATTTATACGAGTATCCCTTCTATAAGAACCATATATATCCCCAGAGTATAAATTACAACGCCTGTCCCTGGGCCCTGGGGGGATGTGTTGACCCTGGAGTTTTAATATCTGATGGTTGAACTATTTTTAACAAAATGGTTAAATTTTGGCCTCAAATTTTTATCGGATTGGTTTATCCATCCGATACACCCAAAGACGTCGAGGGCGGGATCTTTTTTCACTCTGTGTAAATGAACTACAACTTTTAATTTTTATTCAAATGAATCCTCTCTGAAGTTTATACGATCATCCCTTTCAAAAGAACCACATACGGCCCCAGGACATAGCTTACAATGCCTGCTCCCCGGGCCCTGGGGGGATGTGTCGATACAGGAGATATTGTTATCTGACCTTTGAACTATTTTGAAAAAATGGCTCTCTCAAAGTTATTATCGGATGGGTTTGAGGAAAACAGGGCGTGGAGAGGGGGGCTAGTTGCCCTCCGATCTCTTTTGACTCTTAAAAAGTGAACGAGAACTTTCAATTTCCAATCATATGAATCCTCCAAAGTTTATACGAGCATACCTTCCATAAGAACCATATATGCCCCCAGAGCAATACTTACAACGTCTTCCCCGGGCCCTGGGGGTGGGGGGGGGGTGTGTCGACACAGGAGTTTTTTTTATCTGACCTTTGAACTATTTTTGACAAAATGGCTACCGCAAATTTTATATCAGATGTATTTGGGAAAAAAGGGCTTGGGGGGGGCAGCTGCCCTCAATAACTTTTGACTCTTAAAAAGTGAATTACAACTTTCAATTTCCAATCAAATGAGCTCTCTAGGAAGTTTATACGAGCATCCCTTCCATAACAACCATATATGCCCCCAGGGTATAACTTAAAACACCTACCCTCGGGCCCTGGGCGGGGGGACTGTTTCGACACCGGAGTGTTTTGTTATCAGAACCTTGAACTATTTTTAACAAAATGACCATCTAAAAATTTTTATCTGAGGCATGGAGGGCGTGGAGGAGGGGGGGGGGCTAGTTGCCCTCCGATCTCTTTTGACTCTTAAAAAGTAAACAAGAACTTTCAATTTCCAATCAAATGAGCCTCCTCCGAAGTTTATACGAGCATCCCTTCCATAAGAACTATATATGCCCCTAGAGCATTACTCATAACGTCTGCCTCTGGGACCTGGCGGGTTCCGTCGACACAAGAATTTTACTTGTCTGACCTTTGAACTATTTTTAATGGAATGGCTATTATAAAAATTTTATCGGAAGGGCTGTGGGAAAAAAGGGTTTGTGGGGGGGGGCTAGTTGCCCTTGGATATATTTTGACTCTTAATAATTGAACTGTAACTTTCAATTTCCAATCAAATGAGCCCCTCTGAAGTTTATACGAGTATCCCTTTCATAGGAACCATATACGCCCCCAGGACAACACTTACAACGTCTATCCCCCGGGCCCTGGGGGGAGTTTTGTTGTCTAATTTTTAATTTCCAAAAAACTGGCCATCTCAAAATAAGTAGCGGATGGGTTTGGGGAAAAAAGAGCGTGGGGGGGGGGGCTAATGACCTTCAACACTCTTGAGTCTTAAAAATTGAACTCGAAATTTCCATTTCCAATCAAATGAGCCCTCTATGAAGTTTACACGATTATCCCTTTCATAAGAACCATACATGCCCTTAGGACATAACTTAGAATGCCTTCCCTTGGGCCCTGGGGGTTTGTATTGACACCGGATTTTTTCTTATTCGACCTTTGAACTATTTTTAACAAATTGACTATCTCAAAATGTTCATCAGATGGGTTTGGAAAAAGAGCGTGGGGGGAAGCTAGTTTCCCTCGGATCTCTTTTGACTCCTAAAAAGTAAACTTGAACTTTTAATTTTCAATCAAATGAGCCCTCTGAAGTTTATACGATCATCCCGTTCGTAAGAACCATATATGCCCCAGAGTATAACTTACAACGCCTACCCCCGGGCCCTGGGGGCTTGTGACGACACCTGAGTTTTTGTTCTGACTTTTGAGCAGTTTTTAACTTAATGGCTATCCCAAAATTTTTATTGGATGCATTTGGGGGAAAAGGGGCATGGGGGTGGGTGGATAGTTGCCCTCCAATCTCTTTTAACTCTCAAAAACTGAACTAGAACTTTCAATTTCCAATCAAATGAGCCATCTCTGAAGTTTTTACGAGCACCTCTTCTATAAGAACCATATATTCCCCCAGGGCATATCTTACAACACCTGCTCTCGGGCCCTGGGGGGCTGTGTCGACCCCGGAGTTTTCGTTATATGGTCTTTGAACTATTTAAAAAAAACTATCTCAAATTTCTTATCAAATGGGTTTGAGCAAAAAAGGGCATGGGGCTGGGGCTAGGTGTCCTCCAATTTTTTATACTCTTAAAAAGTGAACGTGAACTTTCAATTACCAATCAAATAAGCCATATTTGAAGTTATTACCAGCATCCCATCCATAAGACCCATATATGCCCCCAAGGC